>NW_023650199.1:0-6087 GCF_015228065.2 Penaeus monodon | reverse complement strand
AAAAAAAAAAAAAAATAAATTTTTTAATTTTAATTTTTCCCCAAATTTATCAAAAAATCTCTTTAAATTCTAAAAACTTTTAATTTTCCCTTTTCTTTTTATTTTTTTTTTCTTTTAAACTTTTTTATTATTATATATACCCTTTTAAATAATTCGAATCATCAAATCGAAATCATTTTTTTTATCTCAAAACTATTTTTCTATTTTGCCAATTTTTCACTTTTGAATTTTTTTCTTATTTTAAATTATTTGGATTTTTATAATTTTATATTTTTCAATAATACAAAAAACCACAAAAAATAAAATTATAACATAATAATAAAAATTTTTTAACATTTATAAAATTATTTTATTTTTTTTAATGTTTTTTTATTATGAATTATTAGTTATAAAAATTTTTTTTTGAAATTATACAAAACCCAACAAAATAATAATTAATAAAAAATAAAATTTTAAAAAACAATTTATAATATTATTATTATTATTTTATATTATTATTTTATTTTATTATTACGTTTAATATATTTTTGGAAAATAATACTAAAATTAAATAATAGTAATTACAATATATTAAAAAAATTTAAAAATAAAAAAAAAAATAATAATAATTAATAATTAATAAAAATTTAATAATAAAATAATAATATAAAAATATAATAATAATGTTAATAATAATATATAAAATTATCAAAAAAATTCTCTTTATTTCTCACTTTTATCATCATTGTTGTCATGATTAATACAATTCTGGTAATTATTATCATTATTACCCTAATAATTGCCGAAATCATCAAAGAAATCGAAAAAACGTCATTTTGGAGTATACTCTCAAAAGGCTATATTTCGCTAGATTTTGCCGCTTTTTCGACTTTTGGGATTTTTTTTTCTTTTACCTTTTTATATTATATATGGACACAATTCCTGTTATTATCATCATCATTATCATGATTATCATCATTATTATCGTTATCATCATCATTATCATCATTATCATCATTATCATCATTATTATCATCATTATTGCAATTTTATCATTATTATTGCAATTATTGGAGTTATAATATATATTTTTGCAATAATACTAATAACCACAACAATAATAATAGTAATAACAATAATAATAACAATAATAACGATTTTATAATAATTATTTATATCATTATCTTAATTAGTATTGTTATTACTGTAATTATTACTGTTATAATAATTATTTTGCAATTATACTACCAGTACAAATAATAATAATGATATAATAAATACAATAATAATGTTAATAACAATATTATAACGACTAGCATTATTATTTATTATACTTATATATTATTATTATATTGTTATTATTACAGTTAAATATTTTTTGGCAATAATGTAATAATTAAGATAATAGTAATATATACTACTACTATACTAATAAAAATAATAATAATAATAATAATAATAATAATAATAATAATAAATAATAATAATAAAATATTCAAAAGTTATCAAAATTCTCTTTATTCTCACTTTATTCATCATGTGTCATGATTAATAATTCTGGTAATTAATCATTATTACTAATAATTGCCGAAATCATCAAAAGAAATCGAAAAAACGTCATTTTGGAGTATTTCTCTCAAAAGGCTATATTTCGCTAGATTTTGCCGCTTTTTCGACTTTTGGGATTTTTTTTCTTTTACCTTTTTTATATTATATATGGAACAATCCCGTTATTTTCATCATCATTATCATGATTATCATCATTATTATCGTTATCATATCATTATCATCATTATCATCATTATCATCATCATTATCATCATTATTGCAATTATTATCATCATTATTGCAATTGTTATCATTATTGCAATTTTTGGAGTTTTTAATATATATTTTTGCAAGCATACTAATAACCACAACAATAATAATAGTAATAACAATAATAATACAATAATACACGATTTATAATAAATTATTATATCATTATCGTAATAGTATGTTATTACTGTAATTATTACTGTTATTAATAATTATTTTTGCAATTATTATACTACCAGTACAAACTAATAATAAGATAATAATAACAATCATAATGTTAATAACAATATTTATAAGAATAGCATGAATTATTATTATACGTATTTTATTATTATGCATATTGTTATTATTACAGTTATAATATATTTTTTGGCACTAATGCTAATAATAGAAATAGTAATAGTATACCTATACTAAAATAATTAATAATAATGATAAGAATAACTAATGAATAATAATAATAATAATAATAATAATAATAATAATAATAATATAATAATAAAATAAGAATAATAATAATAATAATATTCAAAGTTCATCAAAATTCTCTTTATTCTCACTTTTATATCATCATTGTTGTCTATGATTTAATTACAATTCTGGTAATTATTATCATATTACCCTAATAAGTGCCGAAACTCATCAAGAAATGAAAAAACGTCATTTTGGAGTAACTTCAAAAGGTCTATATTTCGCATAGATTTTGCAGCTTTTCGACTTGGGATTTTTGTTTCGTTTACTCTTTTATATTATATATGGACACAATTCCTGTATTATCATTTCATATTATCCTGATTTAGTCCTCATTATGTATCGTTTCATCCATCATTAATCATCATTGATAATCATTATCATCATCATTATCATCATTACTATGCAATTATTATCAAATTATTGCAATCGTTAATCATTATTATGGCAATTATTGGAGTTATAAATATATTTTGCAATAATACTATAACCCACAACATATAAGAATAGTAATAACAATAATAAAATAAACAAATAATAACGATTTTATATAATTATTTCATATCCATTATCCTTAATTAGTATTGGTATTACTGTAATATACTGTTATAATAATATTTTTGAAATTACTACAGGATCAAATAATAATAATGATAATAAATAACAATATAATGTTAATAACAATATTATAAGACTAGCATTATTATTATTATAATCTATTATTATTATTATTATGTTATTAGTTACATTATAATATATTTTTGGCAATAATGCTAATAATTAAGATAATACGTAATAGTACTAATACTACTAATAATAATATAATTAAGAATAATGATAATAATAATAATAAAATAATAATAATAATAATAATAATAATAATAATAATAATAATAATAATACTAATAATAATAAAATAATATTCAAAAGTTATCAAAATTCTTTATTCTCATTTTATCATCATTGTGTCATGATTAATACAATTCTGTACTTCATTATCATTATTACCCTAATAAGCCGAAAATCATCAAAGAAATCGAAAAAAAGTCATTTTGTAGTATACTCTCAAAAGGCTATATTGCGCTAGATTTTGCCGCTTTTTCGACTTTTGGGATTTGTTTTCTTTGACCTTTTTTATATATATATGGAAACCAATTCTGTTATTATCATCATCATTATCATGATATCATCAATTATTATCGTTATCACATCATTATCATCATTCTCATCATTATCATCCCCATTATCACATTATTGCAATATTATATCATTATTGCAATTGTTATCATTATTATGGCAATTAGGGAGTTATAAATAATAGATTTTTGCATAATACTAATACCACAACAATATTGAATTAATACAATATATATCAATTTACGATTTTAATAATTATTTATATCATTATTTAATAGTATTGATTACTAATTATTATGTTATAATAATTATTTTTGCAATAAATACTACCAGTACAAATATAATAATTATATAATAACAATATAATGTTATAAAATTATAACGACTAGCATTATATTATTAATTATTTTAATTATATTAATTATTACAGTATAATAATTTTTGCAATAATGCTAATAATAAGATAATAGTAATAGTTATTACTACTACTATTATAATATAATATGTTATTAATAATTAATAATAATAATAATAATAATAAAATTAATAATAATAATAATATAATACTAATAATAATAATAATAATAATATTCAAAAGTTATCAAAATTCTCTTTATTCTCACTTTTATCATCATTATTGTCATGATTAATACAATTCTGTAATAATTAATCATAATACCCTAATATTGACAATCCATCACAAAATCGAAAAATGTCATTTTGAGTATATCTCAAAACTATATATTTCGCTAAAATTTGCCTATACTTTGGATTTTTTTCTTTTACCTTTTTAATATATATGTACACAATTCCTTTTTATCATCACATTTTGATTTCATATTCTTTCGTTTATCATCATTATCTATATCAATCATTATATAACATCATCATTTATCATCATTATTGCATTATTATCATCATTATTCCCAATTGTTATCATTATTATTCATTATTGATTATAATATATATTTTTGCAATAATAAATACACACATTATATGTCAATAATTAATAATAACAATAATAACATTTTAATAATTATTTATATCTATTAATATATTGTTATTACTTATTATTACTGGTTATAATAATTATTTTTGCAATTATTACCATAAATTTAATATATATAATAATAAAATAATAATTTTTATAACAATATTATAACACTAGCATTTTTAAATTATTATATATTATTATTATTATTATTATTGTTAATTATTACAGTTATAATTATTTTTTGGCATTAATCTATAATTAAGATAATAGTAATTAGTACTACTATATAATAATAATAATATAATAATATAATATAAAATAATAATATAATAATAATAATAATAATAATAATAATAATAATAATATTAAAATATATAAAATTCTCTTTATTCTCACTTTTATCATCTTGTTGTCATGTTTAATAAAATACTGATAATTATATCATTATTAACCAAAAATTTCAAAATCAATCAAAGAAATCGAAAAAATCATTTTGGAGTATACATTTCAAAAGGCTATATTTCGCTAATTTTCCGCTTTTTCGACTTTTGGTTTTTTAATAAATTTGACTTATTTTCATTATTACTGAACAATTCCATCATTACAGAAATGAAATATCATCATTATATGTTATCTCATTTTATTCATTTTCCGCATTTCATCGATTATCTTTTGATTTTATTTTTATATTATTGAATGTTATCATTATTTGCATTATTGGATTATAATTATATTTATTGCAATATATACTAATAACCATCATATATAATAGTAATAACAATAATCATAACAATTAATAACGATTTTTATAATAATTATTTATTTTTAATTATTATTGTATTGTTGATTATAATATATTTTGATAATAATATTTTCAATTATACTACAAGTACAAATAATAATAATCATAATAATAACAATAATAATGTTATAAAATATTATATCACTAGCATTATTAGTATTGTTATTATTATTATTATTTATAATAATTATTTTTGCATTATAACAATTTTTCAATAATGAATAATAAATAAAGTAATAAGTACTATATACTAATAATAATATAATAATGATAATAATAATAAATAAAAATTTAATAATAATAATATAATAATAATAATTAATAATAATATAATAAAAATAAATAATAAATATTAAAAGTTATCAAAATTCTTTATTCTCATTTTTAAATCATCATTGTGTATGATTAATACAATTCTGGTAATTATTATCATTATTACCCTAATAATTCCGAAATCATCAAAAAAATCGAAAAAACGTCATTTTGGATATCTCTCAAAAGGCTATATTTCGCTAGATTTTGCCGTTTTTTCGACTTTTTGGATTTTTTTCTTTACCTTTTTATATTTATATGGACACAATTCCTTTTTTCATCATCATTATCAGATTATCATATTTATCTTCTTTATCATCACATATCATCATTATCATCATTATATCTCATTATCATCATTATTGCAATTATTATCATCATTATTGCAATTGTTATCATTATTATTGCAATTATTGATTAATAAAAAATTTTTTTTCAATAATACATAACCACAACAATAATAATAGTAATAACAATAATAATAAACAAAATAACGATTTATAAAAATTTATTTATATCATTATCTTAAATTATATTGTTATATGTAATTATTTTAAAATTTTTAATAATTTTT
>NW_023650198.1:0-6088 GCF_015228065.2 Penaeus monodon | reverse complement strand
GGAGAAAAAGGAAGAAAAGACAGAGTGAACAATTCCGAAGGCAAAAAACCCCGACAACGTTGCCCTCCTAAGGGAAGTGTCAGGGATGTCAAGGAAACTGCATAAGAGTCGGGCAGGAAAAAAAAGGCGGGAAATGGTGGGTCCTTTGACCACGAACCACCCTTCAGGGGGGTAACGGACCAGGCGACTACTAGCTCACACCAGACCCTCAATAGAAAAAAACAGACTGGGCATGATTTATCTGCAAGAAAAGAAAGAAACAGTCTCCCAGCGAAGAGGGCAAACCAAGAACGCCTAAAACCCCAGGAGACTTGTCATATAAAGAGAGTCACCCGAACAAAAAACCCATCTTTTCCCCATTACGACGGCAGATAGCGCTTCCTAAAACTCATCAACAAGCCTGGAAAAACTTCAAGGTTTTCTACCCCAGAGCGGAAGAGGGTTATCCCCCCAAAATCAAAGACCCAAAAGAAAGTCCCACCCCATCTCTCCCCCAGCTGTCTGCGAAGACGGCGAGAGAAGGGTCCTAAACAACTCCAGGGGGAAAATGGGACCCCTGATAAACACCTCTAGGTAAAAAGGGGCAAGCACAGCACACAACATAGCCCACTCTAAAGCACAATAAAGTCACTTTCTGTGGATTTTTCCCTAGACCTGGAGAAGCTTTTGAACTAGCAAGTCCTCTGCTACAGGAGGCCCGACCGGGAAACAGAACACCCAAAAGCCAGATTCCAGGCAACACACAGCCACAGGAAATGGAACCCCACAGGGTGGGGTCCCCCGTCCAGCCTTTCGCACCGAATGCCCTATATCCTCAACATACCCCCAAGAGGGGTGCAAGATCATCTATGCAGACGACCCGCAACCTCTTACTGGACCCACTCCTAAGTAGAACCCAGTGCGTCTGGACCTTGTATCTGAAGGGTTAGGACAGGATTTTAAGTTTTTTACAATTAAACCCAAAACCCCAGGCTCTCTTTTTTCAAGGAACAAGTTGAGAATCCGGGGGAAGGATCTTAGAAGGGTCCAGGTCTTCCAAACCTTTGGGTAAGGACTGACTAGCCCCTCTTTTTAAAAAGGAGGTCCTGTACCGGGCTGACTGCCCAAAAAGCAACACTGTCGTATGAGACGAAAGATGGGAGCCCCCACGGGAGAGCATAAAGTACTAAGATCATTCTCTGTACATGCGTCCCCCCCTTTGGGGACATGCTTCGTCTCCTGATTGCCACAAAGCAAGTTTAAGAGAAAAATTGGAAACAGTTCAAAATGAAGCTGCAGGACATTTGGGTGCCCAAAGGGACGAAGGTCCCAACCTCCTCATGGAGGCAAAACCTTTTCCCCCCTGAATCACAAATTGATTAAATGGCATCCAGTTCCTTTAAAAGGTCATCAAGGCACCCAGGAACACAAACATGAAACTCAGACGCCTAAACAAGACCACGAGCTGCTTGCAAAAACCCGGGTTTGTCTCCACAGCCGGGGGTTTTGAAAGCTATCAGTCAAAGAAAACTACTTCCCAAAGGGCATGGACCCCCCCCAACCCGATTTTATTGAAGCCCCAGAGTGGGCCAAATCTGTTGATTCTTTTTTATGAGCTTGTCAAGGAGAAAAAATTAATACCCCTGCCTAGTCAAAAAGGGCAAAAGCTGAGGGGGTCATTGTAGCCAACTCCTTGGTTAGTGAACCTATTTCACAGATGGATTAGCATCCCAAGCACGCTGCAGGGCCCGCTTTGCGCAAGGGGGGCGAGCAATCCCTGAGGGAACAGACAATGCCCCCTCGTCAGGCAGAGGGAGATCCTAGCCCACGCGTCCCTGGGGGAAAGGACATTGGTCATACGTATAATCCAGGGCACATTGGGCTGTCTAAGCTTACCCAAAGATAACATCTACCCCCTGACCACTGTGCTTACCATAGTCACAGGATCTTGCTCAAGGGAAGAATAATATAAGTGGGGGCCCCAGCCCCATAGGGATAGAGGGAAAAAAGCTTTCTGACAGATAGCTGACTTTGGGAGGGATGCCCCTAAATCCCATGGGGGTGATTCACGCGCATGGTGATGTGAAGCGATGGGTGGGCCAGATTTTGTTAAGTTTGCAGCCTTCTCGTTTTCGCTGCCCCCATGGCAGCTCAGTGCGAAAAAGGGAGCAGCTTTTTCAAAAAAGTCTCCCCCGCCAGGTCACAGCCTCTCCATCATCAAGACTTCTGCAGGCCTCCTTTTGGCCACCCAATGGGCACCTTGCGGTCCCATGTAAACTGTGGGGGATCTTGGAGCAGCAGGAGGCCCCCGAGGTACGAGTTAGGCCCCCCCGCGTTTGGGGGCAGCTCTGGGCCTTTCCCCAAATCCTGCCCCTAGCCCCCCGGGGGTAGGAGGGGGTCGGGGGAGGTGGGCCTTTCCCGTTTCCTCCCCCTAGAAAGACCCACTGGCAATGTTAGGAATAAATGGATATGCTGGGGAGAAGGATGTTGTCCCTCCCCCCCCAGAAAAGTAAGGCAGGCTGTAGGTCCCGCTGGGAGGGCAAATGTCAGGGTGCAGGATTGGAATGAGAGTTACTCCTCCCACCGCGCCCCAGCAGGCGCCAACCCATCATGAAGCTTGGGGGGCAAAGCCCTCGGGAACCCTACAGGCGGATGGGCGGTCCCACAGCCTCCCGAAACCCCTTTATTTGGGGCTGTGTCGGCGAGGGTGGCAGAGGTGGTGTGCACCCAGAGTGACCACCTGAGGCTTAACCTCAGGCGTGCTTTCCGGGTAGGTGTTTGGAAGATTGGTCCTTGTGGCGGGGTTTAAGCGGTTTCCTCTGCTATCGCGGGAATTGAAGTGACTGGCATTTGAGGTGGCTGCCCTCTCAGAGGTGAGAAGACCTAGTAGCAGTACGATCAGTGTGGGTGGGTACACCTATCTCCAGCCGACTTCAGCCCTCAGTAGTTGAGGTAGAACTGGTTGATGAACATATTAGGGCACTGAGACTGAAGCATGCTTTGGCTTCATGTCTCTTATTGCTGTATACGCCCCTACCGATGTATATAAAATGGTGTGAAAGACCACATCTGTGGCAGACAATGAGGAGAAAATGAGGATCTCTGGCTCCTGGTACCAGCGCTCCAACCCGCATCGCTGGACATGGGCAGTGTTTACGGGTACAGGGGGAAAAGGGGAGATCGACCACATTTCTTGTTAGCACGCGATGGAGGATCCTCCAGAACTGCAGGGTTTACCGGGTGCCGAGTTCTTTTGGCACCAACCATAGGCTGGTTGTGGCTACCCTGCGGGTCCACTTCAAACATCCCTGTCCCTCCAGTGGCCACCCTAAGGTGTTTCCACCTGGACAGACTATGGGAGGAGGGGGTGTGTGCTCGTGGGTTCCCCTCTCGGGAAAGGGGGAAAGGGGATCGTTGGGATTGTAGCAACAAACGTGGCATTACACTATCAGCAAAACTAGGCAAGGTTCTCGCACACATTCTTTGAAACGGATCCGCAACCCAAACCTACTGAGGCATCAGAGACTGGAGCAGTCAGGATTTACTCCTGGCAAGTCCACAATAGACTGTATACTAGCGCTTCGAGTAATTGTGGAACGCTGTTGGGGAGTTTGGTCGTGTGGGTTGCTTGCAACCTACATCGACCTAAAGAAGAACTTTTGGGACTCGGTGCATCGGGAATTGCTATGGGAGATCCTGACACTCGGGAATTCCAACACAGATTTTTGGGCCTGATAGCAAGCCTTTATACTGGTCCCGAAAGTGCTGTAAAGTGTGGTGGTGGTATGTCAAACTTCTCTGTTAATTCAGGGGTGGGGGCAAGGCTGTATCCTCGCAAAAAACACTTTTCAAACACCTGTATGGAATGGATAATGGGCAGAGTTACTACCCAAAGTCAGGCGGAGCAACACTAGGCAATATCAAGGTCTCTGACCCTGACTTTGTCGACGATGTTGCCATCCTATCTGAGTCCTTGGAGTCACTTGTGGGGCTCTTGATGCATTTGGCAATGAGGCGAAGCCCTAGGCCTAGAGGTCTCCGGACCAAGATCAAGATTCAGGACTTTGGGGGCCTCTTAGGGAACCAGTTTGTGGTGAGGATTGAAGTTACAGAAAGTTTTACATCCTTGGTAGCTAGTCCAATATCTCTGGGTTGTCAGACCAAGAAGTATTTAAACGGCTTGGTCTGGCAACAGGAGCCATGAACTCGATCAACAAGACCATTTGGAGATGTCGGTACCTATGCAGAAGGATCAAGCTGCGTGTTTCAAGGCCTTATACTGCCAGTTTTGCTCTATGGAAGCAAAAACCTGGACGCTATCCAGTGCCTTGGAGTCTCGTCTTGATGCCTTTTGTAACAAGTCCCTTCGCTGGATCATGGGTTTCAGTTGGCAGGACCATGTGTCCAACCAGCGGTTACACCGTGAGACTGGCATGGGACCTGGTTACTTGCAAAATCCGGGATCGCCAACTCAGGCTATATGGCCACCTAGCTCGTCTCCCTGTGGACAACCCTGCCCATCAGGTTGTTTTTCTGCGAGACAACATCTGGGTGGAGGAGACCCGTGGGACGAACCCAGGAGATCATGGCTTGGGCAGCTTGATGAGACCTGTCGCGAGGAATTAGAGATGGGCCGTGGGCCTGCCTGGAGACTCGCCTAGAGGGTTCCTCGTGGCTGGAAGCGAAGGGTGGATGCAGCCATGCGCCCCCGTCGGCGTTAGCCCCTTTATGGTGATGATGATACAACAAAGCCAAAAAATCTTAAGGCAGAAGTGTAATGCAGCAAACTCGTGCCTTCCTGCAGCTTCACAGAGAGAAAACGAGATCCTCCCCTTGGCCTGATGGTATCAGACGCCCCAGGTTTTTTCTAAAACAGGCAACATCGGTATCGAAGTCATTCTTCACAGAACAGACAAGGTTACTATTGCGCATGGCAGATCATAGAGGGCAATTGACTATGTAGACAGGTGTTGTTTTGCATTGTGGCGAGCAAACCCACGTTGGTACATTTCTTTCAGAGTTGTGAGCACAATTTAATTTCGAAACAGAGGGCCCCCCACAACAGCTGCCGAGTTTGGGAAAAAAGATTATGTCACATGCTTACATCATGGTGACAGAGTGCCTGCTGGAAAGCCCACCACACTGTAAGCATAGAGTGTTTAGATAAAAAATGAGAGCCATAAATAGCTGATACAGGCCACGTCATATGTAGGAAGGCCCGGGCGAAACTAGATCATCGCAGACTCAAATGAATGAATGAATGAAAATTTAACAGTTGTCCCCAGACTTTGACTTTTGTGCTTTCCCTTTCCCCCATGTGAAAAATGCCTGCTCCGCTGGATCCTCTACTTGCTGTACTATATATATTCTGTTTAGTGCCTTTAGCAGTAAAACCTTGTGTATGTTTCCTCTAGCGTGTTTCCATTGACCTGACCCCTTGATTCTAAAACAAACCCTGACATATATATATTATTAAATAATAATAAATATATATATAAAAGAATATATAAATAATATAAATAATTATATGTATAATATAGTATATATACATATATATAAATTAGTCTAATAATATATGTCAGGGTCGATGTAAAAGAAGACGAAGAACGAACAGCAAGGTCAACGGAAAAACACTAGAGGAAAAAAACAGAAAGGTTACTAATAAGGACTAAGAGGATCCAGCATAGCAGGCGAGTCACATGGCGGAAGGGAGCACCAGTCAAAAGTCAGGACAGCTGTAATTTGGTTTGCTGCTGCTTGAGGGGTTGCGAAGTCTTCTTCCCCGGCTTTCACTTAGGCCGGGCCCGGTAGCTTTTTATGGCTGTTATTTGTTTGAATCGGTGTTACCGTGGCGGTGGGATTGCCAGAGGCGCTCTGTAGCGTGGTGTAAGCCTCGCATAATCTCTTTACCAGCACGCGGCTGGGTTTTCGGTTTGTCTTAGAAATTTGGGGTGCACGCAATTTCCAATAATGTCAGTTGGCGTCGGCTCGCGCAATGCATGCAACACCTCTTCAGCTATGGTTTGTATAACTCATGACAGTGGTAACTAGGGCATCTGTGCAGAATGACTTGGTACTCTGTGTTATTTCAGAGAGTGCCCAGTGGGGG
>NW_023650197.1:0-6088 GCF_015228065.2 Penaeus monodon | reverse complement strand
GATCATTGCCTTCACAACTAAGAGAAATGACCAGCATGAAAAAGAAGTATTGGTAATAAGGACCAAGGAGAAAGATAGTTTCCCAGAGGCAAGCAACACGCCATGTGCTGTTTGCACAGCTGAGGTTCTACCCCATCCTCCTTAATGCCATCACTTGCCCTCTAATACTTCTTACACCATACATTCTGCCACTAAATTTTCAACCTCAGTCCTCAAATGCTGGAAACTGCCTCTGGTAAGTTGTTCCAAACCAGAAACGGAGTAGGAGTGAGGGGGTTATTGAGGAGACTCCTCCTCCCAAATTAAAGGGTCTTTAAAAACCATCCGACAAGGCCCAAAGCCCCTCAACGTTGGACAGCCCCAGCTGTCACCCCCATCCACAGGGGCCTCCATTGCTAGACAGAAATGCTCCGGAACCAAAAGGCCCAAGTCCATCCTTTGCCCAAGCAAAGAAATCCTGAGCCTGTCCAAGGAAGCCAGTGGAAACTAGTTCCAAGATAAACAACTCTTCAAAAAGGTACTCCCAAGATCCTGGAAAGGGGACAGCCCTAAAGGTTGGGGCAGGCCTTACCACAGTTGCTGCCATAACCTATGAAGAGGGTAATTTGAAGAATACACTCTAAATCAAATGGAACTGTCAGGGAATTCATGCAAAATGGGAAGAACTGCCAAACATCTGATAGCTTCATGTAAACCCAGTTCTGTGAATACCTACAAGAGATGTTGACCAAGGAAAATCATCCGATTTCCCAGAGAGGATTCTAAATTCAAGCCCGCTATGGGACCTTTGATAATGGACCTCATGGAGGAAGTAGCAGTGATGGTAGTAAAAGATATTCCCTTCCAGACCATCCACCTACAGACACCATTTGCAGGCCTGTGAGAATAGGCTTTGACACGCCCTTACACTAATGAAATTCATCTACCTTCCTCCACTTTAATCTCAAATAAATGCTTTGGAAAATCTACTAGGCAAGTTTGCCACATCCATATCTACTCTTGGGAGATTCAATGGTCAGCACCACCTTTGGGGAAATACTTTATGAAACCCTTGAGGAATGGCCTTGGAAATCCTTGTTCTTTAAGAGTATATGCAGTTTTTTCTGAACAGTGACATCCCAACACATTTCCAAATTCAAACTGGGAAATTCTCCAATATTTGACCTGTCAATTTGGTTCACCTGATTCACAGTTTGAATTTCACTTAGCACATCATAGATGCGACCACGTTCCAATACTTTTGGAGGAGGTGAATGGTTATTCCATCCAATGGAGTGCAGAGATGGCGACTTCAACATGCGGACTGGAATCTTCTTAGATGAACTGCAGTATTGCAAGGATCTGCAGGGATCACAAAATGCAGAAGCATTTCCCTTCCCAAAAGTAGCAGGCAGTACCTTCGAGCTTCCAGTACCATGGTGGTCTGAGAATGCCCGCATTAAGGCAATTGAAATGGAGCCACAGTGATCCATTATTAATAAGACCCCAGGCAAGGCCAGGCGAGTGCTAATGGGGCTAGATGGAACATCTTGGAGACGATTTGTCTCCCCCGATTAACTCTGAGACCTCCTTAGCATGGGTATGGGAAAGTTGCGTAAGATCGCTTGGAAAGAGCACATCCCTGTCACCACCTGCTCTGAAAATAGATGCATAATCCTCACAGACAAAAAAAAAAAGTTGTAAATTGAACTAGCTACATCCACGGTTAGAGATCTCCTCTGGAGCATCTTTTCATAGCCCGATTCTTCACTCTTTGGGCTGAACAGGAACAACGCCCAATGTCTTTCTTCAGTAGGACTGCAGCAGAACTTCCCATTTTTGCACAAAGAGATGGACTCTGCTTTGCAGCTCTGCCTTAAGACTACCCCAGGAAGTGACAATATTCCATACCAAATGATATCTCCCTTGCCAGAGAGCTCCCCAAAGTTCTTGTTGGATCTAGTTCAACATGTCTGCTAGAAAAGGAAAATTGTACTGACCCATATCAATATGGGTTTAGAAAATGAGGTCGACCACAGATTCTCTTGTGAGGATGGAAACTGCTGTAGAGAATTCCTTCGCATAGCGTCGTCATGTTAGCAGTCTTCTTTGACCTTGAAAAGGCTTATGATACTACTTGGAAGCATGGTATACTCATGAAGCTGTATGACATTGGTTTAAGAGGAGCATTACCTACCTTCATACAAAGCTTCCTTGCTGACAGGAAGTTTAGAGTTCGGGTGGGAAACAGTTTCTCTAACCTGGAAGATCAGCTGGAAAGGGTCCCACAAGGGAGTGTGACCCTGTTTGCCATTGCTATTAAATGCTATCTTTGTGCTATCTGTATGTGGATGACTTTACACTGTACTGCTCAGGAGGACAGCTTACAACATGTGCAAGGACACATACAGACTGCAAAAAATCAGTTTGTGCAGTGGGCAACATACCATGGGATTAAATATTCTCTAAGCAAGACCATGGCTATGCATTTCCACAAACAAGGAAAGTTCCATCCTTCCCCCTATTTAGGAGCAAACCCACTGCAATTGGTCCAGGAGGTGAAGTACTTGGGTCTAATTTTTGACTCAAGGGTGCCTCACATCAAACAGTTAAAGGTGAAGGCTAAAAAAGTTGCTTAGTATTTGGGGGTTCTTTCACATCTATCTTGGGTTGCAGGACTGTGCAACGTTTCTGCGGCTTTACTGAGCGCTTATTCATAGTAAACTTGACTATGGATGTGAGGCTTATTCATCTGATGTTGGACTCGGTTCATAATGAAGCTCTAGAATCTGTTTATAGGGACTTTTAGGTCTTCACCTTGTGGAGCCCCTGTATGATGAGAGTGGAGAACCACCTCTTTCATTACACTGGACTCCATGAATCTGATTTACTACACGGATCCCCTACATCCAGATTGGTTTCCAACCCCCTTAAGGATAGCCAATCCTGTGGTAGATGAATGAGGAATCTTTTTGGAAGATCTTAATTTAAATCTCACTAAGGTTTTTGGCTGTTGGAATTCCCCAATTCCCCCCTTGGACTAATCAATTCGAGCTGGTTTGGGGGTTTCGGAATCGGAAAAGGGAGAAAATCGAAGCAGAAGTCAGAAAAGAAAGATTTCTTAAACCCATACTTCTAAGTACCAAGGATCAAAATGAGCAGTGAGCAGAAAGAAGACTGCATTTGGCAGTTCTTTCTCTAGCAGCCTCGATCTTCACTGTAGAGTTTCATTTTACCTGTCTCCCCCATATACACTGAAATATTTTATTGGGGTAGGATTGTCACATAGTCTTATCAGTTTTTGCAAACAATTTTATTTCATTTGGAGCATTTAAAATTTATGCTTTGATTTTTTGATATAATATTTATTGTTATTTGTAAGGTATTTATTGATAGATTTTTAATGTTTATTTTATCTTAATATTTCCATCTATCAAAGTAAATTCGCCGCTAATAACCTTAGCTGTTGACGCGGGGGAGATAATTGAAATAATTTAATCAATCCAGAGATATCTGGTCCATTTTGCTGAACATGAGTCCAACTGCCTTTACTGGTTCCTTCCCTAAGATGAGTTAAAGGGAAAAAATTACATATAGTGGAATGACAATGCCCATCAATACATATATGAAATTAAAAAACATATTTCAAATACGTATCCTGTGTACTGTCTTGGTTTAGTCCACTTGATTGTCCCCGTCGATCAAGCAGCTCTGACCTACCCCTGTCATCTTTGATATTTCCAACCCCCCTTCAGCCATGCACTTGCCTTGTCGATACCAACAAAGCCTCACTGCCTACTATCCTTAAAGCGTTCTGGAGCCACGTTCTGTCTCCCTGGGTTGATTCTTCCCCACATCTGACATACCAGTGTTATTATCAATACAATGTAACTTCGACGTAGCTATCGTCACTGTGGCTTATGACCTTCCCCTGTCTCCCACTAGAATTCATCATCAGCAAACAGCAACTTATATGTCTACAAGTCTACTAATGATTATCCTGCTGGGTCTTTGAGTCTATACATACCCCATGTCTAACCACTTCTACAATTCAAATGGTCTCGCATTGCGTTCCAGTTTCGACTGATGCCAAGCTCAAACATTTCTTTCTACAATAAACACAAATGCGCGCCACGGTAGTTACACTATAACATCCTAATATTTACCCTTCCTGGATTCTTCCAATCTAGCTAGTTTCTTAACATCTCATGTGCCTTTGCCACATCGTAATTTTCCGGTTCAGTTGAGGATAGGCGACAAAACCTGCAAGACGGCTGGTTGCTCTCCCAAACATTGCACACAAGTGCGTACATCTGTATTCATGTGCAGCACTGTTCACTTTTCTGTGTGCTTGAGTAGTAGCCACCTATGTGATTGTCCTTACACATAGACCTAGTACTGCATCGCTGAAGTCTACTTATAGTGGCCGTAGCCTGGAGCGCAGAGAGTAATAGATTTTTTTTCTAATTACGTGCTATGCAGACGCCATTATTTTTTACACACATTTGAGGCAGTTTTCCATTTTACCATACGATTTAATAAAACGAGAATAAATTATTGTTAACACCTATATTCCGTACTGCTCAGCTCATGTCGTTGTATCTATTGACACCTTTCAAGGGGCTTTGTGACTGTTGGAAATCTTGAAATTAGTTTAATACCCCTGCGCAACATTACATCGCTTTACAGAGACTTACTGGCGTTTACTCTTAAGGTTCCCCCCCACAAAAAAAAAAAAAAAGTTTTCTCGGCTTATTGATTGTTTTAGTAGGCCAGGAGACAGGACGAAAGTTTCTTCAGACAGTTTGAGACACGATCTGAGACTCAAATTTGAGACTGTCTCAAAGTGCTCTGGCCGAGCTCTGACACCATATAGATATTAACAATCTATTAAATTAATACTTTTAATTACTCTATATTATGTATTTAATGACTTATTATGCTAATACATCATGGACACGTACATTCTAATAAACCGACATCATCAAATAATAGTAAGTGAAACAAGTGGCCAGCGAGTCTCATGACATTTGCGCTCACAATTTATTTCAGATTCAAAATACCTTCAGACATATGCAGATGTATTTTTCTATCAATGTGCTAGTGTTACACATATAAATACATATTAAAACAGGAAACAAACATGATTAATGAAAGTAAAAGACCTTTGCTAAATTTTTTCCCTATTAGGGGCCTATTATGTTACAACGCTGATGCATGTATGTTGAATATGAAAAAATTTATTAATTTATTAAATTATATATATATATTTTATATTATTTTAATATATATTTTATTTTTAAAATATATATATAATATTTGTATGTGTATATATTATATAATATAAATAATATATTATATATATAATATTATATATATTTTATATATATTATATAATATATTTATATATATAATATATATATATTATAATATATATAATATATATTAAATATATATATTATTATTTATTATTCTGCGTATATAATAAATTCAATATATACACACATCTATTTATTAATATACTGTATTTTATATAAATTATACTATTTATTTTATATAACAATGTAGTGTGTGGGGGTATAATCTTTTATCTGTCTTTTATTATCTATCTATCTATTCTCCTCTCTCTCTCTCCTCTCTCTCTCTCTTTTCCTCTAATAAATAATATTAAATATATATATATATAATATATTTTAATTAATATATATATATATATATATTAAAATATATATGTATATAAAATATATAATATAATATAATATATATATATTATATATATATATATAAATATTATATATTTTAATATATATAATATATATATAATTATTATTATATATATATATTATTATAATATATATAATTTATATATATATATATTATATATAGTTTATATAACAATATTGATAACATTTTTATATAAAATATTTATATATACACACATAATATATAATTTAATAAACCACACAACACACACGCTCTTTTTGGTCATTCAAATTACGTGTATATATATATGTAAATAGTGGTTATTTTTTATTTATTTATTTATATATATATATATATTTTATATATTTTAGTATAATTTCTTATTTTTAAAATTTTTATTAATTAT
>NW_023650196.1:0-6088 GCF_015228065.2 Penaeus monodon | reverse complement strand
AAAAAAATTGAAAATAAAAAAGTAATTTAATAATAAAAAATTTAAGAATAATAATAAAAAAAAAAAAAAAATAAATAATAATAAATAAAAAAAAAAATAATAAAATGATGGATAAAAAAAATAAAATGAATAATAATAATAAAATAATAATAATAAAATAATAATAAAAATTTTGATAAAAAAATACATGTAACAAAACAACAACAATAAAAATGAAATAATAATAAAAATTATTATTTTATTTTTAAATTATTATTTATTATTAATTTTTATTTTTTTTATTAATATTTTTAATTATTATTTTTATTTTTATTATTATAGAAATAAAAATAATAGTAATAATAATGTAAAGAATAATAATAATTTTATTAGTAGTAGTAGTAGTAGTAGTGTAATAATACTATAATAATAATAATAATAAAATAATAATAATAATAAAATAATAATAAAAAATAATAATAATAATAAAAATAATAATAATAATAATGAAAATAACATAATGATGATAAAAATGATAGATGATAATAAGATAGTAATACAAATAATAATAAGATAAGTTTTAATATTATATATATATATATATATTAATATTAGATGTGGTGTGGGGTGTGGGGTGGGGTGGTGGTGTGTGTGGTGGTAGTGGTTACATAATAAAATTTTTTTATATAGTTTATAAAACAATATAAAAAAAATTTTATGAGATACAAATACAACACACACACACAACACACACACACAACCACACACACACCACACATACATATTATATATATATATATATAATATATATATATAATCTTTATATTTTTTTTTTGTATTCTATCATTATTAATCATAACATTTTTATATATTATGTTATATATTTTTATTTTATTAATTTATTCTTATTATTATTCTTATTCTTATTATTTTTATTATTTTATTTTTTTATTTATATTATTCTATTTTATTATTTTTTATTATTATTATAATATTATATTATTATATTAATTATTATTATCAGTAATTACTACTACTACTACTACTACTACTAATAATAATATTATATTACTATTATTATTATTATTACTATTATTATTATTTCTATAACAATAATGATAACACTGATAATAATAATGATAATAATAATAATAAAACAATAATAAACATAATAGTAATAATAATAATAATAATAATAATAATAATAAAAATTATTATTTTATTATTATTATTTTGTTGTTGTTGTTGTTACGATCGTATTATTTTTATTATTATTATTATTTTTATATTATTATTAATGATTATTATTATTATTATTATTATTATCATCATTTTTATTATTATTATTATTATTATTATTATTATTATTATTATATCATTAACATTTTTTTTTAAATTATCATTATTATTATTTTTCATTATTGTTATCCTTATTTTGCCATCATTTTACTACCTTTTATGATTATCATTATTATTATTTTTTTCCTATTATTAATTTATTATTATTATTTATAATAATAATAATAATAATAATAATAATAATAATAATAATAATAATAATGATAATAATAATAATAATAATAATAATAAATTTTATATTATTATTATTATTTTTATTGCTATCATTATTATTTTTATTATTATTAATATTATTATTATTTTTTATTTATTATCATTCTCAGTATTTTATTATTTTTGTTATTATTATTATTTTATTATTTTTATTTTTATCATCATCATCATCATCATAAATCATTCCATCATCATCATCATCATCATCATCATAAATCATCATCATCAAACATCATCATCATCATCATCATTATCATCATCATTACTATTATTATTATTTATTATTATTATATTATTATCTTTATTATCTTTATCATTATTATTTTATCATTTTTACATTATCATTATTATTGTTTTATAACTATTATCATATCATCATAATTATCATTATCATTGTATTATTAACATTTATCATTATTAGCAGTATAGCTGTATTAGTAGTAATAGGAGAAAGTAGTAAGTGCGGTTGTATAGTAATAGTATGTACACGTTATGTTACAGTTATTAAGATCTTTAGAGCTACAAAGTTTCACAGGTGAGAAACCCAGTTCTCCACATTATTTGAGCTGCCTGAACGTGACTCAGTGTTTCCTACATTTGTGAAAATCACACTCGCTCTTGTTACTGCACCGAGGGAAGATGCCCTGCTATGCCTAGAAGCATAGTCTGCTGACATATCAATATGCCAGACGGCCAGACGCGAGACACCTGCCTCTAGGCATGTCTGATTGTCTGGCTGCTGTGTTGTCTGTCGCGCCACTTTCAGTCATAATGCTCTTTTTGCGTTCATTGCGGGATAAAAATGCTTATATATACACAAACACTTACGTAAATGTATATATACATATATATATAAACATATATACATAATGTCTGTATCTGTCTATCTTTCTATCTATCTATCATATTATCTACACATTCGCACACACACACACACACACACATACACACACAGACACACACACACACCACACACACACACACACACACACACACACACACACACACACACACACACACACACACACACACACTCACACACAAACACACACACACACACACACACACACACACACACACACACACACACACACACACACACACACACACACACACACACACATATATATATTTCCACACACGTGCCCAAAACGGGAGCACGACTAACCTCTGCCAGCATATCCACTTCTGTGTGAGCAAACCTCTCCTCCCATGTAAGCGAACACTGCAGTCAATCTGGCGATGCGTGCGGCCTCTGCAATCGAGATTAAAACTCAATCATCCTCGCCTGCAAGGAAAGAGGATGCGACGAGGGAGGCGCCGGGCACAGCATCCAGGCCAAGGCTGCAGTCAGACAGATCCCGAGGCTGCGTTGCCTGGCTGGCCGGCTGGCACAACGTGGGTTTCAGCCTTCGTTTTCATAGAAGTTACGTGGGAGCCCGGCGAGGGCGTGGCTACCAGCTGCTGTCTGCTTCCTGCGATCACAGTTTTTTGTTTAATGCCTTTTGTAACTATATATTATTTAGTGGAAAAAACAATTTTTTCTGTGTCTTTTGATTTTTTTTTGTTCGTTCATTTTTGCAATTTTGCAAATACAAACGCGAGAACATAACTCATGCTGAAGATAAATATGTTGATATTTTCATTTCTACAAACACTTTCATACATATGTTAATACGTCCTGTGAAAGATAGACAAAATATGTTAATCTTATTTCCGGAAAAAAACTACACAAGCAAAAAGAAAAAGTATTACCAGACAAGAAAAATAACGAGAAAAAGTTAGTATGCTTGAGTTACCAATTAAAAGTAAATACATAAACCCACATAGGGTGTTTACCCGAAGGACTTCAAGAACAAACCCACCAGCAAAAACAAAGGCTTCGTCAACGCTGACTGTTATTAAGGTTGTTATTAAGTTTTATCACAGTATTTACAAACAACAAAAACAACAACCAACAACAACAACAACAAAAAGGCTTGTAACTTTAGCATATCTTCTGTCTGAATATCAGTCTATTTGAATTATGACTAAACCTGAGTGAGTATTGAGGAATTATACCTGTATCATAATTATATAAAATCTTGCTGAAGCATACTAGCACTTGACTGAAGAGGAATATTCTTTGGAATTGTTTTTTCTTAGAATTAATTATCGTTTTTTTAAAAAAAGGTATACCACATATCATTGTCACTAGTTGTTGTGCATGTGAAATACAATATGAATATTTTCAGCGCCATTAGTCAAGGGCGACAGCAGATGCGCGATTTTCTCCAATTTGCACTATTCATTCCTACGTTGATTAAAAAATAAGGACCGTCCTATATATCATACTAAATAATAATGTATTTCGACCGGAGCGCGTACAGAATTACAAATTTTATTCGTTAAGCTTGAATGCCGTCGGTGATCCTGGACGGGATTGTTCCTCCACATTTTAAATCAAAAAATACAAGTCATAATCCTACGTGTCTCATACAAAAAAAAATACGCAGATAAGCATGACTATGTATGCATAAGTATCCACAAAGTATCAATAAAGTAAATAAACAAACAGTTCAAAAGCTTACAACAAAGCATGAACTATGATCATAGCAATTAAACGGCCACGGTATTTCCATGATATCTGTTTTCTCCCCTTGCTTCCTTGCATCTTCATCGCCAGATTTTCCGATCAGCTAGAAATCTGTGCTGCTCAAGGGGCAACCGGCGGCGAGGGGAGGCAGGGAAATTTCCGAGAAAGGGGGGGGGAAGGGAAAAAGAAGAAAGAACACCAGGCGGGGGAAGCCGAGGTCAGAGCTTCCTCGGGCAAGGAGAACAAATTCGCGTGATTCCATCTAGAAGAGCACTCCAGCCTTTCCACTCGCGACCCCTTTCCACACGCAGATACCTCCGCGACCCCCCGACATCCAGCCGTTCCAGTTTTGATTTTATATCCATATAGTGAAATACATATCCAACAATCTGTAGAAGCTTATATAGCTAATTGTAATGAAAAACTATTTGAAAACTTGGATTCACAGCATGCTATTAATGGGCCACTGACGGACACCCAGCAAAAATGGCCTACATTTTTCCCCCAAGGGTGGGATTTACGGGTCTAGAAATGCGTCACAGAGATAAATATTCTGTAGGTCTAGCTTAGAGAGTGGGTGCGAGAGAGAGTGAGAGAGAGAGAAGGGGAGAGAGAAAGAAAGAGAGAGAGAGAGAGGGGAGAGAGAGAGAGAGAGAGAGAGGAGAGAGAGAGAGAGGAGGAGAGAGAGAGAGAGAGGAGAGAGAGAGAGAGAGAGAGAGAGAGGGGAGAGAGAGAGAGAGAGAGAGAGAAAGAGAGAGGAAAGATAGAGAGAGATCTCAAGAATGGTGCCTCGAAATCCCTAATCGAGAACGGTATCTTGAATGCGTTTTTTGCTCAAAGAAAAAAGTATTTGTTTACCAGTTTATTTTTTCTCCATTTTTATCCCAAGGATTTTGACGAAAACAATGATATGAAAACAGCTGTATTACCAAAAAATCTATCTACGAAAAATAAAAGGACTGCATGACCAAACAAAATCACGGTCTGATTTATAGCCTAGCACCATACAAAAGGCGTTATATCACATAATAGTAGAAGGGCGTGGGAAGATATGCCAATAGTAAAACCCAGATGGGGCCACAATGGATGATTCTGCAAAGAGAGAAATTTAGGCCCCCCTTTTTGCCCCCGTGAAAATAACCATACAAACAGTTTCAAATGACGTCTAAAATAGAAAAACATTGCCAAAATCTTTTATATTTTCAATGTATATTTATTCAAGAATGAACTATGATAGCAAGAAAAATTATGAATAGTTTCCCATGCAAGACATCTTCTGCCAAAGCGACATGCTCCCCACAGGGGCTTATGGCAGAGCGGCTGGTTTTCCTTTAGTTCCTTTTTAAAGAAGTTTGAGGCTCAAAGTATAGTTCGAGCCCCCCTGGAGTTGATAGTATGCTTTATTACAAAATTGCTTGATCAGTCCGGGGGGCCCTCCTAAACGTCCCGAACCATAGCCCCATCAGCACAAGGGTTGCATAAGATTTTGATAACATTGGTCTAAGGCCTTTCCTGCTGCAGCCTTCTGTACCTATATATACCACAGACGCAGTGACAGCGCCATGTCCATGTTAACCCGCTTCCTCTGCCTGCAGGCCTTTTATCTTCAGACTGTAATTTAAGCAAAAAAATTTTTATTAGGAGGGGAAAGGGGGGAGGGTTTGCGGCGGGGGGGGGGGGGGGGTGGGGGGGTTAAAATAAGGGGGGGAAAGGGGGGGGGGGGGGAGGGGGAAGGAAGGGGGGGGGAGGGGGGGGGAAGGGGGGGGGGGGGGAGAGGGATGGGTAAGGGAGGAGGGGGGGAGGGAGGGGGGAAGGCGGGGGGGGGGGGGGAAAAGGGGGGGTTTAAAAAAAAGGAAAGGGGGGGTTTGGGGAAGGGGAAAAAAAAAAAAAAAAAGAAAAAGGGTTTTAAAATTTTAAGGGGGGAGGGGAGAGGGGGAGGGGGGGGGAAAAAAAAGGGGGGAG
>NW_023650195.1:0-6089 GCF_015228065.2 Penaeus monodon | reverse complement strand
TATTTAATAATAATGATATACAATTTTTTAAATGTTTTGATTATAGAAACGTTATATTGTTGTTATTATTTTTATTACATTATTATTGTAGTTGTTATTAGTATAGATGTCAAAATTATATATTATAACTGCAATAATTGCAATAATATTATAATAATTGCAATAATGATGATAATTATTGCAATAATGATGATAATGATGATGATAATGATGATAATGATGATAATGATGATGATAACGATAATAATGATGATAATCATGATAATAATGATGATAATAACAGGAATTGTGTCCATATATAATAAAAAAAAAAAGTAAAAGAAAAAAAATCCCAAAAGTCGAAAAAGCGGCAAAATCTAGCGAAATATAGCCTTTTGAGAGTAGACTCCAAAATGACGTTTTTCCATTCATTTGATGATTCTGGCAATTATTAGGGTAATAATGATAATAATTACCAGAATTCTATTAATCATGACAATAATGATGATTATTAATATTATTACTATTATCATTATTATCATCATTATATCATTATTATTATTATTATATATTATATTATTATTAGTATTATTATTATTATTATTATTATTATTATTATTATTATTTTATTTTATTATTATTATCATTTATTATTACTTTAATTATTAGTATATTGCCAAAAAATATATTATAACTGAATAATAACAATAATAATAATAATAAGTATAATTATAATAATACTAATTGTTATAATATTGTTATTAATATTATTATTGTATATTATCATTATATTATTTTCACTGGTATATAATTGTAAAAATAATTATTATAACAGTAATAATTACAGTAATAACGATATTAATTGAAATAATGATATAAATAATGATTATACAAACGTTATTATTGTTACTATTATTGTTATTACTATTATTATTGTAGTTGTTATTAGTATAGTTGTAAAATTATATATTATAACGCAATAATTGCAATAATAATGATAATAATTGCAATAATGATGATAATAATTGCAATAATGATGATAATGATGATGATAATGATGATAATGATGATGATAACGATAATAATGATGATAATCATGATAATAATGATGATAATAACAGGAATTGTGTCCATATATAATAAAAAAAAGGTAAAAGAAAAAAAATCCCAAAAAGTCGAAAAAAGCGGCAAAATCTAGCGAAATATAGCTTTTGAGAGTAGACTCCAAAATGACGTTTTTTCCATTCATTGATGATTCTGGCAATTATTATGGTAATAATAATAATAATTACCAGAATTCTATTAATCATGACAATAATGATGATAAAAGTGAGAATAAAGAGAATTTGGATAACATTTGATTATTATTATTATTATTATTATTATTATTATTATTATTATTATTATTATATATATTATTATTATTATTAATTATTATTATTATTATTATTACTTTAATTATTAGTATTATTGCCAAAAAATATATTATAACTGTAATAATAACAATAATAATAATATATTAATTTAATAAACAAATTTGTTAAATATTGTTTTTAATATTATTATTGTTATTATTATCATTATTATTATTTTTATGGTAGTATAATTGTAAAAATAATATTATAACAGTAATAATTGCAGTAATACGATATTATTGAAATAATGATATAATAATGATATAGAACGTTATTATGTTATATTATTGTATAATGATTATTGTAGTTAATAATAGTATAGATCGGTAATAAATATATTATAACGCAATAATTGTTCAAATATAATAATGCAATAATTGCAATAAGAATAATAGATAATAAAATTGCAAATATGATAATGATGATGATAATGTGATAATGATGATGATAACGATAATAATGTGATAATATGATTAATGATGATAATCATGATAAATGATGTAATAACAGGAATGTGTCATATATTAAAAAAAGGTAATAAGAAAAAAAATCCCAAGTCTAAAAGGCAAAATCTAGCGATAATAGCCTTTTGAGAGTAGACTCCAAAATGACTTTTTTCATTCATTCTATTCGGCATTATTAGGGTAATAATGATAATAATTACAGAATTCTATTAATATGAATATGATGATAAAGTGAGAATAAGAATTTGGATAATATTTGATGATTATTAATATTATTACTTTATCATTATTACATTTATTTATCATATTATTGTTTATTATTATTATATATATTATTATTATTATATTATTATTATTATTTTATATATTATTATTATTATTATTATTATTATTATATTATTAATATAGTATTATTGCCAAAAAATATTTTAAATACTGTAATAATACAATAATAATAATAATAAGTATAATTATAATAATATAATTGTTATAAATTGTTATTAATATTATTATGTTATTATTATCATATTATTATTTTTATGGTAGTATAATTGTAAAATAATATTATAACAGTAATAATTCAGTAAAACGATATTAATTGAAATAATATATAAATAATGATTATGAAACGTATTATTGTTATTATTATGTATTACTATTATTATTGTAGTTGTTATTAGTATAGATGTAAAATTATTATTATAACTTCAATAATTGCAATAATAATGAAAATAATTGCAATAATGATGATAATAATGATGATAATATGATGATAATGATGATATGATGATGATAACGATAATAATGATGATAATCATGATAATAATGATGATAAAACAGGAATTGTGTCCAATAATAAAAAAAAGGTGAAAGAAAAAATAATCCATTTAGTCGAAAAAGCGGCAAAATCTAGCGAAATATAGCCTTTTGAGAGTAGACTCAAAATGACGTTTTTTTCATCATTGATGATTCTGGCAATATTAGGGTAATAATGATAATAATTACCGAAATTCTATTAATATGACAATAATGATGATAAAAGTGAGAATAAAGAGAATTTGGATAAATTTGATGATTATTAATATTATTACTATTATCATATTATCTCGTATATCATTTTATGTATATATTATTATATTATTATTATTATTATTATTATTATTATTATTATTATTATTATATTATTTATTATTATTATATATTATTATTATTATTATATCATTATATTATTACTTTAATTATTAGTATTATTGCCAAAAAATATATTATAACTGTAATAATAACAATAATAATAAATAATAAGTATAATTATAATAATACTAATTGTTATAATATTGTTATTAATATATTATTGTATTATTATCATTATTATTATTTTTCTGGTAGTATAATTAAAAATAATTATTATAACAGTAATAATTACCAGTAAAACGATATTAATTGAAATAATTATATAATAATGATTATAGAAACGTTATTATTGTTATTATTATGTTATTACTATTATTATTGTAGTTGTTATTAGTATAGATGTAAATTTATTATACTGCAATAATTGCAATAATATATTGCATATATTATATATTGCAATAATGATGATAATGATGATGATAATGATGATAATGATGATAATGATGATGATAACGATAATAATGATGATAATCATGATAATAATGATGATAATAACAGGAATTGTGTCCATATATAATAAAAAAAAGGTAAAAGAAAAAAAATCCCAAAAGTCGAAAAAGCGGCAAAATCTAGCGAAATATAGCCTTTTGAGAGTAGACTCCAAAATGACGTTTTTTCCATTCATTTGATGATTCTGGCAATTATTAGGGTATTAATGATAATAATTACCAGAATTCTATTAATCATGACAATAATGATGATAAAAGTGAGAATAACAGAATTTGGATAACATTTGATGATTATTAATATTATTACTATTATCATTATTATCATCATTATTATCATTATTATTATTATTATTATTATCATTATTATTATTACTTTAATTATTAGTATTATTGCCAAAAAATATATTATAACTGTAATAATAACAATAATAATAATAATAAGTATAATTATAATAATACTAATTGTTATAATATTGTTATTAATATTATTATTGTTATTATTATCATTATTATTATTTTTACTGGTAGTATAATTGTAAAAATAATTATTATAACAGTAATAATTAAAGTAATAACGATTTAAATAAAATAATGATATAAATAATGATTATAGAAACGTTATTATTGTTATTATTATTGTTATTACTATTATTATTGTAGTTGTTATTAGTATAGATGTAAAATTATATATTATAACTGCAATAATTGCAATAATAATGATAATAATTGCAATAATGATGATAATAATTGCAATAATGATGATAATGATGATGATAACGATAATAATGATGATAATCATGATAATAATGATGATAATAACAGGAATTGTGTCCATATATAATAAAAAAAGGTAAAAGAAAAAAAATCCCAAAAGTCGAAAAAGCGGCAAAATCTAGCGAAATATAGCCTTTTGAGAGTAGACTCCAAAATGACGTTTTTTCCATTCATTTGATGATTCTGGCAATTATTAGGGTAATAATGATAATAATTACCAGAATTCTAGTAATCATGACAATAATGATGATAAAAGTGAGAATAAAGAGAATTTGGATAACATTTGATAATTATTAATATTATTACTATTATCATTATTATCATGATTATTATCATTATTATTATTATTATTATTATTATTATTATTATTATTATTATTATTATTATTATTATTATTATTATTATTATTATCATTATTATTATAACTTTAATTATTAGTATTATTGCCAAAAAATATATTATAAGTTTAATAATAACAATAATAATAATAATAAGTATAATTATAATAATACTAATTGTTATAATATTGTTATTAATATTATTATTGTTATTATTATCATTATTATTTTTTTTACTGGTAGTATAATTGTAAAAATAATTATTATAACAGTAATAATTACAGTAATAACGATATTAATTGAAATAATGATATAAATAATGATTATAGAAACGTTATTATTGTTATTATTATTGTTATTACTATTATAATTGTAGTTGTTATTAGTATAGATGTAAAATTATATATTATAACTGCAATAATTGCAATAATAATGATAATAATTCCAATAATGATGATTATAATTGTAATAATGATGATAATGATGATGATAATGATGATAATGATGATGATAACGATAATAATGATGATAATCATGATAATAATGATGATAATAACAGGAATTGTGTCCTTATATAATAAAAAAAAAGGTAAAAGAAAAAAAATACCAAAAGTCGAAAAAGCGGCAAAATCTGGCGAAATATAGCCTTTTGAGAGTCGACTCCAAAATTACGTTTTTTCCATTCATTTGATGATTCTGGCAATTATTAGGGTAATAATGATAATAATTACCAGAATTCCTTTAATCATGACAATAATGATGATTAAAGTGAGAATAAGAGAATTTGGATAACATTTGATGATTATTAATATATTACTATTATCATTATTATCATCATTATTATTATTATTATTATTATTATTATTATTATTATTATTAATTATTTTTTATTATTATTATTATTACATTATTATTATTACTTTAATTATTAGTATTATTGCCAAAAAATATATTATAACTGTAAAATAACAATAATAAAATAATAAGTATAAATAAAATAATACTAATTGTTATAATATTGTTATTAATATTATTATTATTATTATTATCATTATTATTATTTTTACTGGTAGTATAATTGTAAAAATAATTATTATAACAGTAATAATTACAGTAATAACGTTATTAATTGAAATAATGATATAAATAATGATTATAGAACGTTATTATTGTTATTATTATTGTTATCACTATTATTTTTTGTAGTTGTTATTAGTATAGATGTAAAATTATATATTAAAAACTGCAATAATTGCAATAATAATGATAATAATTGCAATAATGATGATAATAATTGCAATAATGATGATAATGATGATGATAAATGATGAAAATGATGATAATGATGATGATAACGAATAATAGATAATCAGAATTAAATATGAAAATAACAGGAATTTTCCAAAAAAAAAAAAAAAGGTAAAAGAAAAAAAACCCCAAAAAGTTGAAAAAACGGCAAAATCTATTAAATATTTTAGC
>NW_023650194.1:0-5000 GCF_015228065.2 Penaeus monodon | reverse complement strand
TCATCAAAAGGGCTAACGCCGGGGGGGGCGCATGGCCGATCCCCCCTTTCGTTTCCAGCCACGGGGACCCCCGAGGCGAGTCCCCAGGCAGGCCCCGGGCCCCCATTTAGTTCCTACGACAGGTCTCGTCGAGCTCCCCAAGCCGATCTCCAGGACGCCCCGGGTCCCCTCCCCCCGGGGTTGTCTCGCAGAGAGACAATGGGGGAGGGTCGTCCATAGGGAGGCGAGCTAGGTGGCCATATACCCTGATTTGGCGATCCCGGTTTATGCAAGTAACAGGTCCCATGCCAGTCTCACGGTGAAACCGGGTTGGACACGTGGTCCGCCAACTGACCCCATGATGGGCGAAGGGACTTGAAAAAGGATCAAGGCGAGACCCCCAAGGCACTGGATGCGTCCAGGTTCGTTCCATAGAGAAAAAAGGGAAGTATCAAGGCCTTGAAGACAGCAGCTTGGCCCTTTCGATGGGTACCGAATCTCCAAACCCTTGTTGATCGATTCATGGCCCGTTGCCAGACCAACCCGTCTACTGATTTCCTGGCTGACAACCAGAGATATGGCTACGTCCCAAGGTATGTAAAACTTTCTGTGACTTAAAAGCCTCGCCGAAGCATGGATCGATAAACGGTTTCCCCCCTAACGGGCCCCCCAAAGTCCGAATCTTGGTTTGGTCCAGGAGACTCTAAGCCTAGGGGCTTTCGCCTCATTGCAAAAATGCATCAAGAGCGCCACAAGTGACTCCAAGGACTCAGATAGGTGGCAACATCGCGGAAAGTCGGGGCCGAGCCCTTAATATCCCTAGTTTTGCTCCGCATGATTTTGGTGTAGCTCTGCCCATTATCCAGTCCATACAAGGTTAAAAAAGTGTGGGTGAAAGGGGACAACCCTTGCCTCCCCCCTAAATTTAAAAAGGGAAGAAGTTCGACATCCCCACCACACTTTACGGGCACTTTAGTACCAGAAAAGGGGGGTTGCTATCAGGCCAAAATCGTGTCGGTTTCCCCTGAGCCTCGGGATCTCCATAGCGTTCCCGATCCCCGAGTCAAACGCCTTCTGGGCGATGTGGGCTGCAAGAACCACGACCAAACTCACGACGGCTTTCCAAAATTACCGAAGCGTAGTATACGGTTATTGTGGATTGCCAGGGTAAACCCGACTGCTCCGGTCTTGGTGCCTCAGTAGGGGGTTGCGGATCCTTTTCAGAAGAATGTGAGCGAGAACCTTGCCGGGTAGTGAGCGTGTAATGCCACGGTAGTTGACAGTCCCATCGACCCCCTTTTCCCCTTCCAGAGAGGATGACACGCCCCCTCAGCAGGTGGGGGGAATGGTACCAGACTGCCAAAGGCAGTCGGACTGTATGCGGGGCCCCGAGCCATGGGTTCACCCCCAGCCTTTAGCAGTTCAGCAGGGATATAATATGCCTGCAGTTTTTCCCACTCTTCAGTTTGGAAAAATCGCCACCCTAACCTCTTTAGGGTAGGAGGTTCCGTGATGGGGGGGTCCGCACGGGCACTGAGACATCGTTTGCATCCAACTAACTATTGGGGGACCACCGGGTACAATGTTAAAAATACTCACCCCAAACGTTCACGAACCCCAAATGACTGAGATGATCCGCCCATCCGCTGACGGACTCGTCATCTGTGAGGGGGGCTTAGGGTTCAGTTTTCTCAGGGTTGGTAGGCAGGGCGAAGGTCATTTTTTTTCCCCAAAAAAATGGCTTTGACCTCCTCAGCAAGATTTGATGAACTGTTCCCTTTTCCTTCTCAGCAGTTCCGAGCCCTACGCACCATGGAAAACGCAAGATTTATTCCCCTTTTGCGGCCTTGGGGAACGCTTCAGTGGCTCTAATGTTCCGGGAGATGGTATTCTGCCCTTTTCCCTTGGGGGTCGCCAAGGATCCTGAGCTGCTTCGAGTGTTACGCGCTTGAAGGACTCCCCACAGAGCAAAATGGACCCCTCAGGTTTCTGGTTTTGAGAATCGGTCAGAGACTGCCGTGGCGAAACCACGGGAATCCTCCTCCTTGTTGGCCCAAATGAAAACCTTAGGGTGGGCCCCGGAGGGAGGGGGGTTTTTAAGTGGACCCCCCAGGGTAGCCACAAGCCAGCCTATGGTCGGTGCCACAGAAATCGCACCCGGGAAACCCTGAGTTTGGGGGGATCCTCCCCGCGTGCTGACAAAGGGTGTGGTGATCTCCCTTTGGCCACTGTACCCTACGCGTACCCAAATCCAGCGATGCGAGTTGGGGCGCTGGTTTTTAAGGAGCCCGAGACCTCATTTTTTGGGGGCCTAGCAAAGTCCCCGGAGAAGGAGGATTTTCGCTGCTGGGATAGTCCCGAGCCATGGGGGCCGGGCAACATCTCGTAGCCAGTCGGTCACAGCGGTACCGCATTTTAAGTCGCCCAGAACAATGCGAATGTCTGCCGGGGGGCAATCGTCTGCCACAGATGCGAGTTTGGGGTAGAAAGCCTCTTCCAAACGGGTTTTTTGTAACGGTAGGAGGGGGGGGTACAGCAAAAGAGACATGAAGCAAAAACATGCTTTAGTCTCAATTTCCCGGGTACGCTCATCAACCGGGTCACCCCGATTTCCGAGGCTGAAATCGACTGGAGATGGCTATGGCTTCACCGGAGGTGGTGACCATCGCGCGGCCCGACCCCGAGTAGGTGAACCACCCACACTGATCGTGCCCCTACCAGGTCTTCTCACCTCTGAGAGGGCAGCCACCTCAATCCCAGTCGCTTCAATTCCCCCGATAGCAGAGGTAACCGCTATCCTGCCGCAAGGACCGGATGTTCCCAAACGCCTACCCCGGAAAGCACGCCTGAGGTTAGGGCCCCGGGGGCACTCCGGGTGCACGCCACCTCTGCGCCCCACCAACACAGCCCCCGATAAAGGGGGGGGCAGGCTGTGGGACCGCCATCCCCCCGGGGGTTTCCGGGGCTTTCCCCACAAGCTTCATGGTGGGTTTGGGGCCTGCCGGGGCGCAGGGGGACGAGTAACTCTCGCTCCAACCCGCACCCCGCATTTGCCCTCCCAGGGGACCCACAGCCCGCCTTACTTGTGGGGGGGAGGGACAACACCCCTCCCCCCAGCATTTTCCCTTTTTCAAGGCGTTGCCAGAGGGTCATTCGGGGGGGGAGGGGGATGGCAAGGCCCACCCCCCCGAGCCCCCCCATTTCCCCCGGGTGGTAGGGGGAGGAGTTGGTACGAAGCCAGAGCGTGTCCCCAAAGCGGGGGGCCATAAAATCCGTACCTCTGGGGCCCCCTGCTGCTCGAGACCCCCACAGATTTGCCCGGGACCGCAAGGTACCCCGTTAACCCCTGGGTGGCCACGAGGAGGCACTGCAGAAGTCTTAAGATGGAGAGGTGTGACCCGGCAGGGGAGACTTATGCGGAAGCTGCTCCCTTTTTCGCAGGGTAGCCAGGGGTGGAAGCTGCAAGCGAGAAGGCAGCAAGCCTTAAATATCAGGCTACCACACCATGCTTCACATCACATGCAGTGAAACACCCCCCCATGTATATAATAATATATATATATTATTAAAAAATATAATATATATATATAATATATATATATAATTTTTTTTATTATATAATTTGTATACACAACACACGCACCACACACAAAAAAAAAACACACAAACACACACACACCCCCACACACCACACACACACACGCACACACAAAATAATAAAATTATATATATATATAATTATATATAATATATTATATATATATTTGTATACACATACACACGCACACAACACACACACACCACACACACAACAATATATATAATATATATATATATATTGTATATAATAATTATATATAATATTATATAATATATATATATATGTATGTTAATATATATATTATATATATATTATTTTTATATATATATATATATTATATATTCTATATTATATAATATAAAATAATATAATATAAACACACAACACACACACACACAACACACACACCACACACACACAAAACCCCACACACAACACAACACACCACCACACAATATATATAAAATTATACTATATTTATATATATATATATAAAATATTATAATATATAATATATAATATATATATATTTTTTTTTTTTTTTTTTTTTTTTTTCTTTATAATATATACATATAAATATATATAATATATATAAAATTATATTTATAATATATATAAAATATTATATATATATATATATATATAATATATATATTATATATTATATATATATGTTAACATATAATATATATAATATTTATATTTATATAATTAAATAATATATATATAATATATGTTTTTATGATGTTATACAAAATTTTCCACCCCAGCCCTTTCCCTCCCTCAAAGGGTTTGGAACCTCTGTGTCCTTTGAGCTGATGCGAAAAGCAATACTTTTTTTAAAAAAGGCGCCAGTCTCACAAGCTCTGGCAACAAGATTTCGCTGTGCCCCTGGGCAGCGTATTTACAACAACACCATCTCTGCCATCAGTCGGACATAGGCCATCAGAAGGTTGGTAAAATGGCGCGAATTTTCTTTTTTCTATGAGTCCTTGTTTTCAGACAGGGACATGTAGAAGGATTAGCAGCTGCCTTATATATGTATTATATATATATATATATATATATATATATATAATTTTATTAATAAATATATTATAATAATAATATATTATATATTTTTTTTATATATATTGTATAAATATTTATATATTATATATATAATATAATATAATATATAATTTAAAATATATATATATGTGTGTGTGTGTGTTTTGTGTGTGTTGTGGTGTTGTGTGTGTGTGTGGTGGGTTTGTGGTGGTGTGTGTGTGTGGTGTGGTTGGGGTGTGTGGGTGTGTGTGTGCGTGTGTGTGTGCATGTGGGTGTGATGTGTTGTATGTGTGTGCAAAAAAAATGTTTCATAATGTCATCCTTAATCATGTGCCAAGATTTTAAAACCCATTAAGCAAAATTTATTACC
>NW_023650193.1:0-6090 GCF_015228065.2 Penaeus monodon | reverse complement strand
ATTTATTTTATATAGTAAAATTATAATATATATTTTAAATTATTATAATAAATTTATATAATTATATTAAACCCCAAAACCACAAACCCCACACACCACACCAACACCCCAACACACAAATTTTAATATTAATATATAATATAATAATATTAATATATATATTTATTAATTATTATAATTAATAATATATATACAATATGCAAAAAACCGGATGGTCTTTAAAAAACTTTTCTGCCCTCGGTTTGGGGGACGCCTCGACCCCGGGGGACGCTTTGGCCTTTTAGTATTTCCTCCTCTTTCTGAGCGGAAGCCGCCTACCTCCCTTCACAAAAAAAAAAAAAAACCTCGAGAACCCCCCCCCCCCCCCCCTTTTTTTTCCCTTAAAAGTAGGGGCCCCGGTTGATTCTGGCTTTCCCCAGCCGGCCCGCAAGAAAAAACTACCGGCCTCGGGGGAAAAGCCGCTCAAAAAAGGGGGGGGGGAACCCCCTCGGGAGGGAGAGACCAAACGGGGAGGAGGATAAAAAGGCCACCACAAGGTCTCCCCTTTCGCAAAAAAACCCCACCGGTATCGCCCCCAAAAACCCTTGAAGGGCAAAAAAAAAATTAAAAAAAAGTTAAAAACCCTTCCCCCATTTACCTAAAATGAGACCAAATTTTTTTTTTTCCCGTTGCCATCGATGGCAAGAAAATCCAACCTCTTTCTGGGTGCCATACAAACATAATACATACTACAACATACATACAAATTTTATACATGCTAGATTTTTTTTATAAATTTAATATTAAATATATATTTATATTTTACATATATATATATATAAAAAATATAATATATTATTTTTAATATAAATTTTAAAAAATTTATATAATATTTTACATTATAATACATCCCCATTTTTTCGCAAAAACACAAAAAAAAAAACCCCAACCCCCCCCAAACACACCCCCCAAAAACAAAAAAAAAAAAACCCAAAAACCCCCACCCCACCCAAACCAAAACCCCACACAAAACCAAAAAAAACCCCAACAAAAACCCAAAAACCCCCCCCACACACACCCCCAAAACACAATATATATAATATATATATATAATATATATATTAATAAAATTTGTTTTGTGTGTGTTTTGTTTTGTTGTGGTTGTGTGTTTAAATTTATAAAATTCCGGGGGTTGAGCGCTGGACTCCGGCCCCCCATGGCGGTTTTCCCGAGTTCAATTCCCCGTCGCGGCAGTCGTAAAAATGCCTGCGCTCCGAAGGCTGGCTCGAAGGGCCCAATCTCACGGCGTGAAAACGACATATCATGGGACACCCGTGCTCGAGAGATCGAGCACAAGGTGTCCCTGGGGGAAGTGCGCAAAATTTATATATATATATATATATTAATATTTTATATATATAATATATATATTATATAATATATAATATATATAATATATTATATTTATATACATATATATACATTTTATATATATATATATATATATATTTTTAATAAAAAATAAAATATATATAATATATATATATATATATATAAAAAGCGTTTTTTGTGTGTGGGGTGGTGTGTTGGTGTTGTGGGGTTTTGTTTGGTTGTGTGGGGTGTGTGGGGGGTGGGTTGTGGGTGGGTTTGTGGTTTGTGGGGTATGAGGGTGGTTTGTGTAGTGGTTTTTCTTATTAGTTTTAAATGAATTCATCTGTTTCTAAGCACTCTCTGCCAAGTCCTATTCTTAGCGAGGAAAACATAAAATTAAAATTTTTATTTTCAAAATAAAAAAAATCAACCAATTAATCGAGTTCTAAAATAAAAATTGATAACCATTTTAAAATATGGATAAGAGAAAAAAAATATAGGTTTAAAAATGATGAAGCAAATACATGTCGAAAGATTATCTTAATAAAATAATTATGAGAATAAAAGATTAATAAAAATTCATATACTGATACTCATAATGATGATGCTGATAATAAAATGAGGCTGCTGTTTGATAATGATGATCATAACCATGAAGTGATAATGATTATGATAATGATTTACAGTGATAAAAGGTATGAAAAAATGATAATGTTGGCTTATAACATAATAATAATGACAATAATGATTTTGAAATTTTAATAATAGTGAATGATTAAAAATGATCATAATAATATAATGATATTCATGTTTTTATAATTATAATATAATAATATTTTATATATATATATATAATATTAATATATATATATAATTAAATATATTGATATATTTTAGATTATAATTATTATAATATATATATAATATATAATATTATTAATATTAATATATATATTATAATTTTATGTTGGTTAATTATATTATAAATATTTATATTAATAATAATCTATATATTATTAATATTTTATATATAATTATATATATATATAATTTTTATATTATTATATAATATATTATAATTATAATATATTGTATATATATAACCCCCACACCCCAAACACACAACAATAAAAATAATATTATATAATAATATATATATATATATAATATATTTTATATATATACTATATAATATATATATATAATATTATCCAAAGATTATAAATATAATACGCACCACCACCCCCCACACACCCCAACACACACAAAAAAAAAAATATCATCAAACTACTATCAAATTATCTATTATCTGGTTATATAAAATAAAATTGTTATTACATTATATGAAAAAAACACCCCCAACCCCCAACAAAACCACACCCCACACAACACAACACACACACACACACACACACAAAACACCCAACCAAACCCACACACAACCACACACGCACCACACCACACAAAAACACAACCCACACAAACACCCGCTCCCACAAAACCCACCCCCACACACACACACAAACAACCACCACCCCCACACACAAAACACACACAACACACACACACCACCAAAACAACACACCCCCCACACACCACACACCCACGCACGAAAACGTGGTGTGGGGGGTTTATATGTATGTAATATATAACAAACAAAAATTATTAATATTTTAAAATATATATATATATAAAATATATATAAAATCATTTTTATTATAATAAAAATATTATAATAATATATATATGTGGGGTTGTGTGTGTGTTTAATTATTTTTTATATATTTTTTTTATATAATATAATTTTATATAAAAATTTTTTAATAAATATATATATATATTTTTCAATATTAATATATAATATATATATAATATATAAAATATATATTGTGTGTGTGTGTGTGTGTGTGTGTGTGTGTGTGTGTGGGTGTGGTTGTGTGGGTGGGTGTGGTGGTGTGTTGGTATATATATTATATATATATATATAGAATTATATATGATATATATAATTATATATATTATATTAATATATATATATATTATGTAATATATAGATATATATATTATATATATATATATATATATATGTATATATATATATATATGTATATATATATATATATATATATATTATATATGTATAGATTGATAGATAGATATTGTTTATGTGTTTGTGTGTGTTGTGTGTGTGTGTATGGTGTATGCGTGTGTCCCATGTGTGTATATATATTATATAATATATTATATTAGATATATATATATAATATATATATAATAGATATGATAGATAGATAGATAATAGATAGATAGATTATATAATATTATAATATTATATATTTTAATATTTAAATATTTATATTTATATATATACACATATATATATATATTATTTATATATATGTATTTATATATATACTAGAAAAAAGGTGGAAGAAAAAAAAGAAAAGGAAGAAAAAAGAAGGCGACGAAGAAGAAGAGGAAGAACAAGAAAAAAACAAGAACATGAATAACAAGAAGAGGTAGATAGATAGATTTAGAGAGAGAGAGAGAAGAGGAAAGAGAAACACACGTGGTTTGTAATCCTGGTTGTTCGGTAAATACGAAAGATTGCCATTTTGTTTTATAATTTTTGAATACTGAAAGGGAGTAATTAATTTCAAATTTTCTCTTTTTTTCATTTTTGGAAGGAGGGAGGACGTTTTGCTTGAAGATGTATGACATTTTATTTTATTTCTCTTTTATGGTATAAATATCCCCGCATTTTATCAAAAAATAATTGACGCTGATTTATTCTTAAATACAATATTTTATTGAAATTTAAGCTTAGAAAAATGGATCACGTGTTTATTTAGTTACAAAGCAATTATTAAGATAACATCATATTAAGTTTTTTTTAAAAATATCAGCACTTCAGTTTATAAAACCGTCAGATGTTTCTGCTCAATATATTAAATCATCAAAACCTCAAGCATAAACTGTCGTGTTTCAGTTCAGTATTAAAATCAACTCGACTTGCAGAAGAAATGCACGTAAAAAATATTGAACGGCAGCAAATAGCGTTAAAACTAATCAAACTCTAGTCTTCATTTGATTCACGGTTTGCCCAAAAGGAATATGGGATTTCGAATGAACGAATGATTTCTTCTTCTTTTTAGTATACTCATCCTTCTATGTTCACACACATCGTTCTGTTCGTTGATAATTAATTGTGTGGTAACAACAAAAACTAGGCCATATCTGTTACTTTTATTTTTTTTTTTTTTTTGTTTTGTTTATACATTAACATTTCATTTTCGCTCTCAATTATAAACTTCATAGTATAAATAAGGGCATTGACGAAATAGGTATACACATAAAAAACATTCTTTCTACAAATTGTGTATTTACAGTTCTTTGATAGTCATAACTTACGTAAACAATATTCAGCAAAAATAGTCCAGCCTTGATGTACAAAGGAGGAAAGCCAATCTCCCGGGCAACAGAAAGCCAATTATGAGGAAGAAGAAAATAGTATTTCAGGAACAGAGCGGATATTAGCTACATTTTGTAATCATTTCCTTCGCGGCTGGAAGACCAAGCCCATACTTCTTTGTCAATAATAGATGTCCCGAATTCATTACCCAGCATTGTTGTACCGCAAGGAATGCTCTCCTGTTGCTATTGTTTATGCACAATTATCATTGCAATGAGATAATAATGATTAACTAATGTTAAAGACCCAAAAATACCACACTAGTCCTAGTCTGTGTGTGTGTGTGTGTGGGGGGGGGGGACGATATCTTCATTATGGATGACAACGAAGGGAAGTACAGGAAAACACAAAATATGCCAAAGGCCTTTTTCGCATTAATTGCTTTATCAGAGCATGATCAAGCAAATAAATGCGAAAAGGCCTTTGGCATATTCGTGTGTTTTCCTGTACTTCCCTTCGCTGTTCTACTTGCAATTCCATCATGTTGATAACTCAGATAAACTCGTATTTGACTTAAGCTCTAGGATGGATCAATGGATTAAAGTAAAATATGTAAGTATGAGGTGAGAATATATCTCTACTTAACGAAAACATTCTGTATGCGTTGTGTGTATCGTAAATCACCGTGAATCTCACTCACATTCCACTGCAGTGTCACATACCAGAAAACACAAGATCTTTATGCAAATCCAGAATAAGCTGACGGGAAAGATGGTGAGGAATCCGGAATCATTATAGCTATATAGTATAATAGTGTCTCAGATAGAGGCTGCATGCCATAATTCTGTTTTAGATAATGATTAACATTTACAATTGGCATTCTTTTTGGTGTGGTTAGACCTAATGTCAGTTTTGAATGTCTGAATCATATCTTAATACATATATGATATCACGAATAGCCTATTTTATTGTGTTGAAAGGAGGATATATCTAACTATTTTTCAGGGGCTGTTGAATAAATGGGAACACGTATAATACTAGTAATATTAAGCTAATCTAACGTTTTTCACATAGGTTACAAAAGATAGTGACTGTCATAGTGAGTTATTATATATTATTTGCTATGTAATATTGCTACACTATAGTATGCCCGAATGAATATCATATGATATAAATATATCAAACAACAAAACGCGACATGTACATGTACGGTACCTTCTACACAAATTTGACAACAAAACTGCATATCCTAAATTTTCATGCTAATTTGCGACTTGGCATAAGGGCAAAAATAGCTCTTCTTACGAAACGAAAAAATGGGTTGCCAT
>NW_023650192.1:2500-6091 GCF_015228065.2 Penaeus monodon | reverse complement strand
AAAAGCCGGGCGGAGCTGCGAAGGGTTGTCAGCAGCTGCAAGGCTCTTTCCTAGTGATATAGCCGGTGCATCCCCGCCGCCGACGTGAAGACAAACAGTTTTCACAGCAGTTACGTCTGTTGTTCGTGTTGAAAAATTGCTCTGCGGCGAAAAGAAAACTGCAATTTTTGCTTACAGGGGGTATTTGCGAATCCGCGCGATTTGAATAAAATTCAATTTTGCGCGCGGCAGTAAATTTTCAGGAAATTGCTCAAAATGGCGGCGACATCTGGCGAGGAATAATGTGACTGTCAGGCGAACGGCTTAATATTTAAAACGATGTTGATTCCCGATGGTACAGGCCGGATGCCATCTCGCTCTCCCAAGGATAAAGCTGCGAGTAAGCTGTGCAGGGTGGCATTCCGTCAAAGGGATCGCAGGCGGGTTTGCCCTCACTATGATCATTATTAGTAGAAAAAACCGTAGTAGTAGTAGAGCAGCAGCAAAAACCCGTAGCGGTAGAAATAGTATTTTAAATTTATAGTAGTAAAAGTGCTAGTAGCAGTAGAAGTAACGGTAGTATTAGTAATAGTAGCAGTAGCGGTATCATCTGAATAGTAGTTGTAGCAGTAATTGTAGCTAGTGCTAGTACCCGTAGTGTAGTAGCATGGCAATAGTAATAATGGTATTTGTAGCGGTAGTAAGTAGTAGTAGTAATCGAAGAAAGTACAAGTTTTTTCCCCAGACCTCGAAAGACGCCAGTCATCGCAATCAGCAGGACGAATAATCTATACATTAAGAAAATAGATAAAAAAAGGATAAAAATATAATATTTTACTACTTCAGCGAGCTAGCGGATATGAGTGCGCCTATTACTTCCTTTTTTAAAAACTTTTAAGGAGATTATATGTTACATGTTCGCTCGACATAATAATTTACCCATTGCTATTAAAACCAAGAAGATAATATGATCAAAGGGAAAACCCCACGTTAATTATGTCTGGAACTATTAAAATCACAGATATAAAAGCTTACCACCTTATTAAGATGGGTAAACAGAGGAGCTCAAAGAAAGAAATTGGGTTTAAAGCAAGAAGGAGGAGAGGAGGAGGAGGAGGGAAAGGGGGGGGGAAGAAAACAGAGAGGAGGGGTAGGGAGGAGGAGAGTTAGAGAAAGGGAAAAGGGGGGTAAAGAGGAGGAAGAAGAAGAAAAAAAATAGATTAAACGAAGAAGGAGGAGGAGGGCAAAAAAAAGAATATGTAGAAAGACAGACAGACAGAGACAGACGGAGAGATTTGAGAAAGAAAGACAATGATAAACGAATACCAGATTTAAATTGCAAACCTAAACCGACGAAATGAAGGTCATACATCGATCGCCCTCCTATTCTTCCTCGCATCCTTCCCTCTTGATCAAAAAACCAGGAGTATCAGTTTACTAAATTAAAGTTTGGCGCAGCAATCTGAAACGTCAGGATAATAAGCTGTTATCGTTAATATAATGCGCTGTTCGTATTATCCTGGCAATCGAATTCTGTGATAAATGCCGTCCGTATGAGCTAAAATATCAATAATTACGGTTCATTTATCAACAAAAAATGAGAAAAGAGGAACAAAGGGGAAAAAGAGACAAAGATAATTGATAGATAGAGAAATAGATAGATGTAGATAGATAGATAGAGAGAGAGAGAGGGGAGAGAGAGAAGAGAAAGAAAGAGAGAGAGAGAGAGAGAGAGGTAAGCCGTGAACCCTCGATACACGAAAAAAATTTCCTGTGATTATTATCATTAACGCGAATTTTCTGCGACGTAAAGGGCCCGTGTAATAAAAAATATGCAGTATGACGCATGTATCCGTCTTTAGTCTGTCATTCAGCTTGAGGACAATTTTTTCTACCGTTTTTCTCTTGAGTAATATCGGCGAAATAGCAGTGATATTTGCTTAATTACTTTTCAAACTTGTTGAAGAAAATGGAAAATGGCAGATAAAAGGTGCTATCATTATAACCGCACCCATAAAAAAAAACGAATGAAAAAAAGAAAAATGAAAGGGGAAAAAATCAGGAGAGAGAGAGAGAGAGAGAGGAGAGAGAGAAGAGAGAGGGGGGAGAGAGAGAGAGAGAGAGAGAGAGGAGGATGGAGGGGGAGGAGGGGATGGCAGTAACATGGCCAGCTGTCCAGCCAAAACAGAATGGCTTTGGGCCCCGTCGCTGTAGAAGGCCGTGGTGCATGTCCAGTGTCCAAAAGTAGCGAGGAGTCCTTATTGAGGAAGGCCATGAGAAACGCAACTTACTCGATTTAAAGTTAAGATAAAAATGTGTTCTGGACTTGAGACATCATTTAGCAAACGCAGTCATAATAGGGTGTATATGATGATAGTAATGACGATAATAGTGATGATAATTGCAATGATGATGATGTTGATGATGATATTATAATTATAATGTTTGAGATGAAGATGAGATGATAAAACAGTATTATACAAGTAATGATGAGGATGATTAGGGTAATCATGACAATGACAACAACAACAAATAACAATGATAATCATAATCATAACAGTGAAATATAATAGAAAATAAAATTTTAATAATATATCAATAATAAAATAGAATAACTAAAATCTAGTTCTATATATACCCACTGATGATCGTACGTGCCAGCTTCGCTTGCACGTCTCATAAAAAAAGCGCGGACAAAGTAACCTTGAGGACCCGACTGCATTCGACTAGACTGCGGGTTTCCCATGTTGCATACCCTTGGCCCTGACAGAGGATAGGGACTGCTGGGTGTTATAAAGTCATCATCGCCCTAAATTTCCCCCGAAACTCTTTTCTTCGCGCCATGGAACGAGCAAAACGATCTGGAAGTCCTTTATAATATATTTTTCGTGTGACAATTCTTCCCTCGGGGGTGGGGTTTCAGATTTTCAGGGCGAAAAAAGGGAAAGGGGAATTAGGTCTGATAAGGACGCCCTTTTTGGGATTCCGGTAAGAGTTTTTTTTCCCTTGGATAATGGGCTGGCGAAGAACGTTTAGTCTGATAAAAGAATTTAAGATGGGAAATTAACAAGAGGAGCGAAAGAGGGCGAAAAAAAAATAAGATCACGTGGTGACTTCCTGTCATTCCCGCGCGCAATCTGTTCTGATTTTTTTTTCTCCTCTCTCTCTCTCTTTTTTTCCTGCTTTTTTTCCAGTCTCTAATCTTTCAGCCTTAAGTGTTGAGTTATGCTGTGGCAAGTCTTCATCATTAGTCTTTTTGCAGCAGGCCAAGTTTGGAGCGCTATGACTTCATACACCTCGCCGACAGTAAGAAGATTGTTATCCACCAAGACGGATTATGCCTCGTCCTGCCTAATTTGTCATCGACGAGGCCCGAGTTTCCGCGTTCGCCTCCGCGTCACTGGGTCTTTGGGGACACTCACTCGCCTCACGTGGTCTCGGGGACTCGGCTCGCGGTTCGAGCTCCTTCTTATAACTCTTTTTCTTTGGGTTTACTCTCCCGTTTTCCCTTTTTTTTGGTATTTGTTTGGTGTTTTGTTTCTCTGTTCTTTACTTAGATTTTTGTGTGTGTGTATTTGCCCCCTCTTTTTGGTGTTGTTTTTCCTCTTTTAC
>NW_023650191.1:0-27500 GCF_015228065.2 Penaeus monodon | reverse complement strand
AGTAGTTTGTAGTTTTAGTACTATTGAATAGTAATATAGTAAAATGTTGTAGTAGTATCATTTTATTATATTACATTAAAATATCATTACTTCAAAATTATTGTTATTTTATTGTTAAGATTTGATAATAGTTTATTTTATTTTATTTTTATCATTTTATTATTTGGGAAAGTTTTCAAATTAATAAAATTATTATATAAGTATTGTAATTATTACGTTTCTTATATAAATTTTATAACTAATATTTAAAATTATTACTGATTTTTTTTTTAATTTTTTATTATTTATTATCATCAGCTATTACATCATTTTTTATCAGATATTTACTATCATTATATCGTATCATTTTGTTTTGTTTTTAATTTCATTTTTCTATTATATTCTATCATTATTACATTATTAATTTTCATCATGTTATATTTTCTTTTTCCCTTATCCCCTTTCTATTTTCATTTTTACATTTTTGTTGTTGTTTGTTTTTTACATTTTTATCATTTCATTTTTATCATTACTATTGTTTTTTATTTTTTTTTTGTTAAAATTATTTTATCATTATTATTATTTTTATATTTTATTTTATTATTTTATTATTATTAATTTTTTTTATTATTCTATTTTTATTTCTATTACTATTTTTTTATTATTGTTATTTTTTATTTTATATTTTTTATTATTATTATTTATCTTATTAATCTTTTACTAATTACTTTAATTTGTCATCACATTTTAATTTTTAACATTTTCATCATAAATTTCTACAATTATTTTTCACAAATTATTTTATTTTATTTTTATTATTATTTTTATTATTATTTTCATTTTATTATTTTATTTTTATTAAATTTTTTTTATTAACCCTAATTTTTTTATCTAAAATTATTGAAACTTAATGTAAAATTATTATTAAATATTATTATTTTTTTTTTATTTTTTATTTTTATTTTTATTAATATTATTTTTTTTATTATTATTATTATTTTATTTTTTATTTTTATTATTTTATTTTTATCACATCATCATTACATTTAAATTTTACAATTATTTCTCATCCCCATATTATCTTAATTTTTGTAATTATTGATACCCTGATTTTTTTTTATTATTAACTTTTTTGTATTGTATTATTATCTTGTTATGTATTTATTATTTTGCTATCTTTTTATTATAATAGAATTATTATTCATTAATTCAAAAACTTATTCCCATTATCCTTTTTTTTTATTTTTTAAATTATTTTTTTTTTACATTATTTTAAACCCCTTTTTATTATTTTTATTAAATTATTATTTCATCATTTTTTATTTTATTATTTCACACATTTTTTTATTTAAATTTTACTAATTTTTTATTACTATTTTTCTTTTTTTTTTACTATTTTTATAATTTTTTTATTTTTCTTTTCATTTTTCTTTTCATTATTAATATTATTCTTTTTTATTGTTATTTTTATTTTAGTAGTATTTAATTTTTATATTATTTTCATCCCATTATTTTTATTGTAAATTATATTTCATTTTTTTTTTCTTCTTCTTCTTTTTTTATTTTATATTATTTTGTTTTATTATTATTATTATTATTATTTTTCTTATTTTTATTATTTTTATTAAAACCCAATCTTATCAGCTTTATTTTTATTGTATTATTTTTGGGTATTTTTTACTATTAATATTTCATTATTTTTGTTTTTAAATATTATCTTTAAATTTTAAAAAATTATCATTATTCTTGTTATTATATTTGCCCCTCATTTTTTTTGTTACCCTTACCCCATTTTTATTCATGATTTATTTTAAAAAAGTGGAAAAAATAATCATCATTTTATCTTTGTCATTTTTTTTATTCTAAAAACTTTTAAAACCATTTCATTTTTTAATCAATCCCCATCCAAGGTATGATCAGGGTCTTATTTTACCCTTATCATCTTAAAAAACCCCTAATACCATTATCGTATTATTTTGTAATTTTTGGGTTGCTGGTTTTTCCCTTTATTTTTGGGTAGAAAGATAGAAAGTAAATTTTTTGAAAATTTCACTAGCTTCTTTTTATAATTTTTTATCTTCAACGTCTTTATTGAAAATCATTGCATTTTTTGGGTTTATTTTTGCTGATTTTATTTTTATTATTTTTTAATTATATTATTTTTATTATTTTTAATTATTATAAATTTTTATTATCTTTCAAATTTATCATTTTTATTGTTTTGGTTGTTTTTTATTATTATTTTAATCTTTAAAAATTTCCCTTTTTTTATTTATTATTTTTGGGGAAATTATTTTAAAAATTATTATTACATTAAAATTTGTTTAATTATTTTTTAAAATTTAAATTATTATCATTTTTTAAATTATTTTTATCATCTTTAAATTTTTTTTTTTATATTATTATTATTATTATCATCATCATCATAATCTCATCATCATCATCTTTCATATATCATCATCATAAAAAAAATATCATACCCTAAATCATCATCATACTTCTCATCATTACCCTTTTAAATTGTTTTTTTGTGTTATTATTTTTTTTATTATTATTTTTCCCTTTATTAGTGGTTTGTTTTTTTATTGATTTTATCATTTAATTATTATTATTTTCATTACCCTTATTTTTTAATTTTTTTTTAAAATTTAATTATTTTTTATAGGGTCTTATAACCCTTTTTAAATCTTTAATTATTTATAATTTTTTAGCTTTGTTATTATCTTTAAAAAATTTAAATAAAAAAAAATAATATTATTATTATTAATAAACTTATTTTTTAAATTATTAAAATTTTTATTTTATTTTATTAATTATTTATTTTATTTTTAAATTATTATTTTTATTTTATTAAAAAAATTTCATCAAAATCAACAAAGCCTATTTGTTTTATCTTTTTCATAAATTTTCATCATTACATTATTATATGATTACATTTTTAAATCATTTTTGATTTCAACAATTTTTGCAATTATCATTTTTTTATTATATATATTAAAATTTATTTTCTGATCCTTTTTTTTTTATTTTCCCCATTTTTAAATAAAATTTTTAAATTTTTTATTTTTTTTTTTATTATTTTTAAATTTTTTAATCAATTATTTTTAAATTATTTTTTTAAATTTTTTTAATTATTATTATTATTTTTATTATCTTTTTAAAATTACTATTATTTTAATTTTTTATTTTTAAATTTTTATAAAATTTTTATCTTTATAATTATTAAAATTTTCTTTTGGGTTATTGCCCATTATTTTTATGATTATGAATCACCCTTTTTTAATATGATTTGTCCCCATTTTTATTCTCAAATTAAAATTAAAACCTAATATCAACTATTTTTTGTTTTTGTTTACATGATTTTGTTTTTTTTTTTCCCCTTTTTTTTTTTATCATCATTTTTTATTCCTCCCCTTTTTAATAATTATCGTCGTCTTTTTATAAAAGTTATTATCACGTAATTTTTCCCCCTTTAAATTCTTCCATTGTTTTATTTTTTTTTTTTATTATTATTAGTAGTAGAAGTAGGGTTATCTTTATTTTTATATTTTTTAAACCATTATTATTTTTATTGTATAGTAGTATAGTGCAGTAAAAGTACTACATTAAACCCCCCTTTTTATAATTATTATCATTATATTTTTTTAAATTATTTTTATTATCTTTTTGTTTTTTGTTGGGGTTTTTACACTTTTTTGCTTTTTTAATTTTTATTATTATTTTAAAATTTTTATATTGTCTTCCATTTTATCATTTTTAAATTATTACCCTTTTTTTTCCTTTTTATTATTATTGCGTTTTTTTTTATTATTATTATTGTTGTTGTTACTCCTACTATCAATATTATTACCATTACCATTATCATTATAGATATTTTATCTTTATTAATCCCTATGTAATATTAATAATTAATAATTTTCATTGCGGTCCAGGCTAAATCTGTGGGGGATCTCGGAGCAGCAGGAGGCCCCAGAGGTACGGATTATGGCCCACCGCGTGTGGACACGCTCTGGCTTCATACCAACTCCTGCCCCCTAGCCACCCTGGGGTAATGGGCGGCTCGGGGGAGGTGGGCCTTGCCAGTCCTCCTCCCCCCAGAATGACCCTCTGGCAATGTTTCGCGTAATGGAAATGCTGGGGGGAGGGGTGTTGTCCCTCCACCCAGCAAGTAAGGCGGGCTGTGGTCCCGCTGGGAGGGCAAATGTCGGGGTGCAGGATTGGAACGAGAGTTACTCGTCCCGCCTGCGCGCCCCGCAGGCGCCAACCCCACCATGAAGCTGTGGGGGAAAGCCCTCGGGAACCCCACAGGTGGATAGGCGGTCCCACAGCCTGCGACCCCCTTTATCTGGGGCTGTGTTGGCAGGGCGGCAGAGGTGGAGTGCACCCAGAGTGACCACCCGAGGCTTAACCTCAGGCGTGCTTTCTGGGTAGGCGCTTGGAACATCCGGTCCTTGCGGTAGGATGAGCGGTTACTCTGCTATCACGGGATTGAAGCGACTGGGAGTTGAGGTGGCTGCCCTCTCAGAGGTGAGAAAGACCTGGTAGCGGCACGATCAGTGTGGGTGGTTACACCTACTACTGGTCGGGCCGCAGCGATGGTCACCACCTCCAGGGTGTAGCCATAGCCATCTCCAGTCGACTTCAGCCTGCGGTAGTCGAGGTGACACCGGTTGATGAGCGTATCATGGCATTGAGACTGAAGCATGCTTTTGGCTTCTTGTCTCTTATTGCTGTATACGCTCCTACCGATGTACATAAAACCGATGTGAAAGAGCGTTCTACGCCAAACTCACATGCGTGTCGCAAGGCTGGCTGAATGGGAATCAAGTTTTTGCGTTGTTCCATGGTGCGTAGGGCTTGGCACTGCTGAGAAGGGACAAGGAACAGTTCATCAGGAATCTTGCTGAGGAGGTCGAAGGCCATTTCTTGGTAAATGACCTTCGCCCTGCCTACCAAGCCCTGAGAAAACTGAACCCTAAGCCCTCCTCACAGATGACTGCAGTCCGATCAGCGGATGGACGGATCATCTCAGATCATGTTGGGGTTCGTGAACGTTGGGCTGAGTATTTTGAACAGTTGTACCAGGTGGACCCTCCAACAGTTAGCTTGGATGCAAGTGATGTCTCAGTGCCTGTGCCGGACCCACCCATCAGCGAGGACACTCCTACCCTAACAGAGGTTAGGCTGGCGATTTCCAAGCTGAAGAGTGGGAAAGCTGCAGGCATATGTGATATCCCTGCTGATTGCTAAAGGTGGGGGTGAACCTATGGCTCTGGGCCTGCATACAGTCCTGACTGCCATTTGGCAGTCTGGTACCATTCCCCTGACCTGCTGAGGGCGTGGTCATCCCTCTCTGGAAGGGGAAAGGGATCGATGGGACTGTAGCAACTACCGTGGCATTACACTACTCAGCATACCAGGCAAGGTTCTCGCTCACATTCTTCTGAAACGGATCCGCAACCACCTACTGAGGCACCAGAGACCGGAGCATCTGGATTTACTCCTGGCAAGTCCACAATAGACCTTATTCTAGCGCTTCGAGTAATTGTGGAACGCCGTCGTGAGTTTGGTCGTGGGTTGCTTGCACCTACATCGACCTCAAGACTCGGTGCATCGGGAAATCGCTATGGGAGATCCTGAGGCTAAGAGGAATTCCGACACAGAATATTGGCCTGATAGCAAGCCTCTTATACTGGTACTGAAGTGCTGTAAAGTGTGGTGGGGTATGTCGAACTTCTTCCCTGTTAATTCAGGGTGAGCAAGGCTGTGGTCCTTGCACCCACACTTTTCAACACTTGTATGGACTGGATAATGGGCAGAGCTACTAGCCAAAGCCAGTGCGGAGCAACACTAGCAATATTAAGTCTCAGACCTTGACTTTGCCGACGATGTTGCCATCCTATCTGAGTCCTTGGAGTCACTTGTGGCGGCTCTTGATGCATTTAGCAATGAGGCGAAGCCCCTAGGCCTAGAGGTCTCCTGGACCAAGAGTCAGGACTTTGGGGGCCTGTTAGGGGAACCCGTTCAGTCGATCCATGCTTGCGGCGAGGACGTTGAAGTCACAGAAAGTTTTACATACCTTGGTAGCGTAGTCCATATCTCTGGGTTGTCAGACCAGGAAGTCCGTAGACGGATTGGTCTGGCAACAGGAGCCATGAATTCGATCAACAAGAGCGTTTGGAGATGTTAGTACCTATGCAGAAGGACCAAGCTGCGTGTCTTCTAGGCCTTGATACTTCCAGTTTTGCTCTATGGAAGCGAAAACCTGGACGCTATCCAGTGCCTTGGAGTCTCGCCTTGATGCCTTTTGTAACAAGTCCCTTCGCATGGATCCTGGGGTACAGTTGGCAGGACCACGTGTCCAACCGGCGGTTACACGTGAGACTGGCATGAGACCTGTTACTTGCATAATCCGGATCGCCAACTCAGGCTATATGGCCACCTAGCTCGCCTCCCTATGGACGACCCTGCCCACCAGGTTGTCTCTCTGCGAGACAACCCTGGGTGGAGGAGACCTGGGACGTCCTAGGAGATCATGGCTTGGGCAGCTCGACGAGACCTGTCGCGAGGAACTAGAGATGGGCCGTGTGCCTGCCTGGAGACTCGCCTTGAGGATCCTCGTGGCTGGAAGCGAAGGGTGGATGCGGCCATGCGCCCCCGTCGGCGTTAGCCCCTTGATGATGATGATGATGAATTTTCATTGTTAATGATGTTATAATTTTTCTTATTGATGTCATAATCTTATGTTATCGTTGATACTGTTATCATCTTTTTTAGCAATTATTTATTGTCATTATTACTATTACTATATCAATTATTATTTAATTTTCATTATTGTCATTATTGTTATTATATTATTTTTATTGTTATTGTTATTATTATTATTATTATTATTATTATTATTATTATGATCATTATTATTATCATTATTATTGTTATCATTATCATCATTATTATTATATATATTATTATCATTATCACTACAGATATTATTATAATTATCAATACCTTTGTAATAATTAATTAATCAATATTATCATCATTATCGTTATTGACTTTTTCGTTTTTCTTATTAATGTTATATCATTGTTATGGTTATTATTATTATGACTATATTTTTTTTTTATAATAATCATTATTATTACAATTTCTATATTTTGCATTATTACTATTATTATATCTATTATTAATTTACATTTTATTATTGTTACGATTATTATATTTTATCCTATTATTATGATAATTATTTTTTTATTGTTATTGTGAGGTGTTCTTCGTTTTCTGGCTATTAATATATATATTAATAGGTTCACATTGTCTAGACGTTGTGCTGTGGTAGCGTGAAGCATATAAGCACAAACAAGCAAACAAATAAAAAAAGAACGAGCTTAATCCTCAACTCCTTGACGTTCAGCCTATGGGTTTATTTATAATTATTATAGATGGCAACGTAACATTTAAGTGCATCTTAGAAACTTAGCTATGCTTAATGCAATAAATACGAAAGCATCGGCTATAATAATTTTTTATGCGTCTTAAAATGAAATTGGAAAATAAAGTTATAAAATTTTTAAATAATTTGACTGATGACTGAAGTCATAATTCAATTAAGATGATGCTGAGAGAATCAAGATAGGCTGTGTATATAAATCATAGATAATAATAAAAAGGATCACGGGGCATGTGCCGCTTTCCAACGTTCCATTTCACACAGGGTTAATTACACACAGGGTATCAGGTTCAGACTGAATATATTTCGTTCGTGACATCATGAACTATGTCACCAACTATATATTTTCACATTTGAAGGCCCTACATGAGGAGGAGTAGAATACCACCTTACATACTATTATTATTATTATTATTATATTATTATCATTATTATTATTATCATTATTATTATTATTATTATTATCATTATTACCATTATCATTGTCAATGCATTTGCAATAATTAATGTTATCATTACTATCATTACTGATGTTATCGTTTTCCTTTTTGATGTTTTATCTTGCGTTATCATCATCGTCATCATCATCCTCAGTATCATTCATTATTCTTTTATCTTTTTCATTATTATTATTGTTGCTGTTGTTGTGATTATATTATATTGTTATATATTGTTATTTTTATTATTAATATATTATTATCATTTATGATTGTTATTATTATTATTATATTATATCATTATATATTATTATTATTATTATATTATTATTTTGTTGTGGTGTTGTTGTTATTAATATTATTATTACTATTATTATCACATTATTATTATCATATCATTTATATATCATTATAATTATTATTAATAGTTTTATTGTTATTATTATAACTAATATTTAGAACTATTTCTATAGTTATTGTTATCATTACTTTTTATTGATTGCATTTTTATTATTATTATATTATTATATTATTATTGTTGTGTAGTTGTTGCTGCTGCTGTTTTGTTGTTATTGTCGCTATTTCATTATATTATCATTATTATACTGTTATGATTCATATCACATATTTCACATTATTATTGCTATCACTGTTGTTTCCTTATCAATAATAATTATTATTTCACAGTTATCATTATTATCTTCATTATCATTTCATTGTTAATAATAGTTTTTTCTCTTAAATAGTAATAAAATAAAAATAATAATAATAAATAATAATAATAATAATAATAACTAATAAAATAATGATAAGATAATAACAATAATAAAAATTTATTATTATTATTTTTTTATTATTTTTATTATCATTGTTGTTGTTGTTTTTGTTGTTATTATTATATTATTATTATTATTTTTGTTATTATTATAATTTTTAAAATTTTTATTTATCTACTACCCATCAGATTATTAATATTAACATTATGAAATTACCTTTGTTTTTTTTTATCATTTCTATCACTAATGCTGTCATCATTATATTATTATTGTTATTATTATATTATTATTATTATTATCATTATTACTACTACTACTACTACTACTTTTGGTAACAGTAGTAGTAGTAGCAGTTTTGTGTTGTTTTATTATCATCAGATAAAAAGGTCATCATTATCATTGTTATCGTTAATTGCTATTGTCACCACAATTAGTATCACTAATGCTTAATTATTATATCATTGCTATTATTATTATTACAGCTTTGACATTATTGTAATGATTATAATAATAATAATAAAAATTATTTATTATCATTATTATTATTATTATTATTATAATTACTATTAATATTGTTGTCATTGTTATTATTATCTTTCCCATTATTAATACTAATATCATAATTATTATCATAAAAATTATATTTATCATTAGTACTATATCTTGTTGATCATCATTCATTTCATTAATAATATCATTGTCATTATCAATATCATTATCATTATTTTATGATTATCATATTTATCATAATAATCTTTATATTATTATCATTATTACTATTATAACTATTATCCTTTCATTGTTTTCATAATATATCATAAAATGTTAGTATGTATATCATTACTATTATGATTATTATTATCATTATCATTATAGATTTTGTCATTATCACTATTTTATCATCATTATCATATAAGCATGATTCTTTTCTTTATAACTATCATTACCACTTATATATCATGTATCATATCAATATTATTATTACTATGTAATTGTAGTAATAATAATGATTATTATTACTTTTATCGTTATTATAGCTTTATATCATTATCATTATCAAACATTACTGAATCATTTTCTTTATCATTGTTATTATTGTTATTATTATTATTATAATTTTCATGATTGTTAATATTATCATTATCATTATCATTACCCTACTGTTGCTTTTATCATTATTATCATCCTTATTATTATCATTATCATCATCTTTACCATGATATTATTAATAATATCATTGATATTACCATTATTATTATTGTTGTTGTATGAATTGTCCACTCTTTATATATATTTCATTGTCATTGTTATATTTCATTTATATTGTTATCATTATTATTGTTATTATCTGATTATCATTATCATTATCATTATTTTTTTTCATTATCGATTATTATATAGTTATTTTATTTAACTATTGTTGTCATATTATTATCATCATTAGATAATTATTTTTATAATTGTTTTTATTGCTATTATATTATATCATTCTTATATCATATTTATTATCATTATTGTTATTATTATTATTATTATAACATAATTATCATTACTTTTATTGTATCGTTATTCTTAATCTTATTGTCATTTTCATTACCGTTATTTTTAATCTTATTTTTGTTGATACTATTTCATTATTAATTTATTATTAATACATTATTTTTTATTACCATAATCATTAGTCTTATATTATCATTTTCAAAAAATATAATTATGATGATTATTATTATGGTATCGGCATTATTATTATTATTATTATTATTATATTATTATCATTACAATATTATTGACTAACACCATCCCTAACCAGGACTCGAACCTAGGTCACTCCGGGTATGAACGGAGGCCAGGGCTAACCAACCATTGCCACACGACTCACTAAAATGAGTGTGCAACTAGGATCATACTAACGCCATACAATGCGGCATTGCATTATTCCATCTTTCATAAATATCCTCAGTACATCTGACATAGATTTTGAATGCTAAATCAATTACCACCGAAGCGCCACGTGGAGTGTGTGTGAAACTTCGCTATCATTACTGAAGTATGAGTAGATAGCAATGTCTATGGAGCTAGTGAAAACCTAGTTGCACACTACTTTTAGTGGGTCATGTGGCATGGTTGGTTTACCACTGGTCTTCCGGTTTCATACCCGGAGTCCTGGTCAGGGAGGTTGTTATTCATTGATATCCAGTGGGCATGCGTTATTCCATCTTTCCATAAATATACCTCAGTACATCTGACTAAGGATTTGTGTTGCAGAATCAATTTCCACCAGTGCCCACGGGGAGCGTGCGTGAAACTTCGCTATCATTACTCAAGTATGAGTAGATAGGTATTGTCTAAGGAGCTAGTGATATCCTAGTTCTACACTCCTTTTAGTGGGTTGTGTGGCATGGTTGGTTTAGCACTGGACCGGTTTCATAACCGGAGTGACATAGGTTCGAGTCCGGGTCGGGGAGGGTTGTTATTATCGATACTTTTTGGGGGGCATTGCTTATTCCATTATTCATAATATCCCTCAACACTGATTAATTTGAATGCAAAATAATTCCACCTGCCCACGGGGGGCTAAAACTTCGCTATCTTTATAAAGATGAGTAGTAGGTAATGTCTAGGGAGTAGTAGACCCCTAATTTACACCCTTTAGTGGGTCGTGTGGCAGGGTTTTTTTTTTAGCACGGGCCGGGTTGAGTCGGGTTAGGAGGGTTGTATTTATCTTATATAACACAAATTTTATTTCTCATCATGATCATTTTTAATTATTATTATTTTAATTATTATTATTATTATTATATATACACTACTACTATACTACTAATTTTTTATTAATTTATTAACCCTTTATTTTTTTTATTTTTTTATTTATTATTTTTTATTATTTTTTATTTTTATATTTTTACAGATTTTTATTTATTATTATTTTGTTATTGTTTTTAAAGTTTCATTTTATTATATTATTACTATTTTATCTTTATTATTTTGTTATTCTTTTTATTACAAAAACTGTATTAAACAATAAAAATAATAAGATAAAAAGGAATGTAATAAAAATATTTTTATTAAAATATGTTATTTTTATCTTTATGTTATTATTTCATTTATTATCTTTTATTTTTAAATTTTATAAACTCCCAAAAATTCTTAACTTATATTATTATCATGTTTTGTATCATTTTTTTTTTTAAACCAAATTAGTTATCTCATTATTTTTATAATTATCATTATTATAATCATCATATTTTGCTTTTCTCATTATCATTATTTTTTTTATTTTGTCTTTCCTGTTATCAAATTATTTTTATATCATGATTTTTACAAATTTTTAAATTTTGTCATTGGTATAATAAAATAATCATAATAATAATTATTATTTTTATTTTTTTATTTTTATCATTTTGATTTTTAATTTTAAATATCCCAATAAGATAAATATTTTTAAACCCATCATATCCATCATCTCTCATCATATGTATATTAATAAATATAATATATTTAAAAAAATTATTATATAAGTTAAAAATTATAAAATATATATATATATAAATATATAAAATATATATATTATTTTATCTATATATATATATTTTTTATATATATAAAAATAACATAATTCTATTTATAATGTATATATATATTAGCTATTATATACTTAATTCATAATATAAATATATATAATTATATTATATATTTATATTATATATTTTATATCTATATAGTATATATATTATTATATTTTATATATATATAATTAAATTATTATAATGGGGTTGTTGGTTGGTTGTTGTTGGTGTGTGTTGGTGTTTGGTGTGGTGTGTGTGTTTTTTGTGGGGTTTGGTTCCCCTCGGGGGTGAGAAACCTGGTGCGCCGTCGTTGGGGGGTTACACTCTAGGTCGGGCCGCAGTGATGGTTCCCCCCGTATGTAGCCTGTCTCTCCAGCTGATTCGCCCTTTGGGTAGTGAGGTCCCCGGGTTTGGGTTTTTATCAGGGTGAATCTTTTTTTGTTCCCCCTTGTTTTGTCTCGGTGGGGGCGCTCAACCAAACTGCTTTTGGGGCTTCCCCGGCGGATTTCGCTTTTTGGCGTTCAAGGGGTTCGGCTAGACCGAGGGTTGGGTTTGTCGGCCCCCCATGGTGGGGCGACCCCGCGCGGAACAGCCCCCCTTCTCGGGTTTTTGCTTTCCCCGGTGAGGCCCGGGCCCCTGGTCCCGCCCTCCGCCAGCCGGGCATGGTTTGCGCCCGGCGGGCCGGGTCGACCACAGTTTGTTAGCACCAAAGGGGGGTCCCCCCGGCGCGGTTTCCGATGCCGATTCTGTCCCCTGATTTGGCTCTTGGGAACCCCCCCGGTCTACTCAAAAAACTCCCGTCCCCCATGGCCCCCTGTCGGGGGTGGGGAGGAATGTACCCGTGGGTTCCCTGGCAGCTCTAACCGACCCCAAGAACTTGAAAAACCGAAACCCATTCTGTGGAGCTTTTTCGCGCAAACCTGAAACGCCCGGGTCCTTGGGTTTGTCCCTGGGGGCGGAAAAACCATTCCCGGGACACGGGGCCCGGCTTCCTTGGCTCAGGTGGAAATGGCTTCGTCGCCCCTTGGTGTGGGGGCTCGGACACGCGAGGGGAAAAGGCATTTCCTCGGTCTTGCGGGGGTTAGGCCATTTCTTGGTAAACCCCCCCCTCCCTAAACCCCGGGAAAAAAGCTGAACTCAAAAGCCCTCATTGCAGATGACGCAGTTATTCAGCGGAGGACGACATCTAATCTGTTGAGTTCGTGAAATTAAAGCTGAGTATTTGACAGTTTTTTACCGGGTAGCCCCCTCCAAGCTGAAAAGGGGGAAAAGTGCAGGATATATATATCTTGCTGAATTTTAAAAGGGCTGGGGGTAAACCCTTGGGCCGGGGTTGCATACATTTACTGCCATCGGGGTGTACCATTCCCCTACTTTGGGGGGTTTTAAAAAATGCCTTGGGGGATTCTTGTCCTTTTTAACAGTCTTTTCGCCAATCATAGGTACATTTGGCAGGAAAAATGCCCAAACGTCGGTTTACCCCAAACTGGCAAAACTTTTTACTTGCTAATCCAGGATCCCGACCGGGCTATATAGGCAGCTAGTCTTTTCCCCTGTGGATGCCCCCCATCAGGCTGCTCTTTGCGGACCCCCCCGGGGTGGGGGGCCCAGTGGAACCGGGATCAGGTTTGGGGCCCTCGCGGGAACTGTCGTGGGGAATTAGAGAGGGGCCGAGGCCCTGCCTGGAGAATCGCCAGGGGTGCCCCTGGGGGGGGTTTTTGGAAAGCAAAGGGGGAGCGGCATGCGCCAGTCGGGTTAGTCCCCTTGATGATGATGATGATATAAATATTATATATGTAACATATATTATATATTTTATTATTTTTCAAATATTTTGCATCCAAAAAATTATATTAATATAAATTATATATATTATTAATATATTACATATATAAAAATTACTATTATAAAAATTATATATATAAATTATATATATTTATTTTATTTATTTTTTTTTTTTTTTTTTTTTTTTTTTTTTTAGGAAAGTCATGTTTGAGTCCAAAATATATATATAAATTATATATTTATAATTATTTAATATTTATATATATATAAAATATTTTAAAAATTAATTTTTTCATAAAATAACAAAATTTTAATATAAAATTTTAAAATATATATATTTTTATAATATATATATATAATATATATATATGATATATATTTATAATATATTTTATATATATATAAAAATTTATATAATAGTATATTTAAGTATATATATATATTATATTAATAATTAAATATATTTGTGTGTGGTTTGTTTGTGTGTGTTTTTTTGGGGTGCGTGTGTGGTTGTGTTGGTGGGGTATATATTTTTAAATTATACATTATATAATATATATTATTTTAATATAAAATTATATAATATATATTTTCTATTAAACACAACGCGCACACACACACCACCCCACCACCACACACACACACACACACACACGCACCCACACAACACACACACACACACACACACAAAAAAACACCACACCAAACCACACACACAAAAAAATAATATATATATTATATAATTAATATTTTAATAAAATAGGTGTGTGTTTGTTTTGTGTGTGTTGGTGTGTGGTTGTGTGTGTGTGTGTGTGTGTGTGTGGGTGTGATTAATGGAAAAACATATATAAATATATAAAATAATAAAATTATAATATATATATATATACATAAAAATATTTTATATATATATATATATTATATATAAAACTAAATAATACAGCATATTATCAATGGGCCGCGGTGGCCGAATGGTTTAGCCGGCCCAAAGACTGTCACGAGGGCCGATTCGAGGGTTCGGCCCCGGGCCGGCGCGTTGTCCCTTGGGAAAAGGAACTTCACCTCGTTGCCGCCCACATTTTGGGGGGCAAGCCCGCCCATCAGTTGGTCCCAAACCCGGGTTAAATAGAGAGAAAGATTACCCAAAAAGGGAAAACCCCGGACCCCCGTGGAAAGGAAAATGGGGACCCTACCACTACTCCCCAAGACACACACGGAAAAAAGCAATTTAGATCATGCTTTTACCCCGGGGTCACATGAACCTACCGTTAAAAGAAAAGATATATAATATAAAAATTTTTATATATAATATATAATATTATATATTTTTTTAAACATAATATATAAATATATATATAAAAATAATATATATATATATATATATATATTATAATATAATATAATTTTATATAATTTTACACCACCACACACACAACACACACACAATATAAATAATTAAAATTTATAATTTTTATATATATATATAAATATATATTATTATAAAACTATAATATTAATTAATATTATAATTATATATTATATGTAATAACATATATATATATATATATATATAAAAATATAAATATTTTTAATGGGTGGGGTTTTGTGTGTGTGTGTGTGTGTGTGTGTTAGTTGCGTGTGTTGTGTGTTGTGTTGTGTGTGTGTGTGTGTTTGTGTTTGTTGTGGGGGGTTTTGTGGGTGTGTGTGTGTGTGGGTTTTGGTGTTTTGTGTGTGTGTGTGTGGGGTTTTGTGGTGGTGTGTTTTTGTTGTGGTGTGTGTGGTGGGTGGTTTGTGTGGTGTGTGTGTGTGGTTGTTTTTTAAAATATATATAATATATATAATATATTATATATTATATATTATATAAATTAAAATTTACAGAAATAGACACACACCACACACACACCACACACACACAACAACACAATAATATATATATATATATTAAATATATATAATATTATTATATATATAATGTGTGTTGGGGTGTTGTGTGTGGGGTGTGTGTGTTGGGTTTGGTGTGTGTGTGTGTGTGGTGTGTGGTGTGTTGGTGTGTTGATTTTAAATTCTCATATTTTTTTTGATGTATCAGAGTGAATAAAAAAAAAACGAAAGGAAAAGGAAAAACCCAAAAATTTAGTCATTTTTTCCTTAGTAGAATCTTTAAATTTTCAAAAGTTTACAAAATTTTCAAAAATCCCCTTTTTTATAGGTCAAATATTTTTCCCAAATGCACTTTGAGAGGATTGGATATTTTAAAACACTAAGATTTGGGTTCTTTTTTTGGCAAATTTTTTGTTATTTTTTTCCCAGGGGAAAACCCCATTTTACCTTTCTCATATTTTATTTTTTATTTTTTTTCTTCGTTATTATATTTTTTCACCCCCATTTTCTTTTCATTTCACTTTTATCTCTTTTCATTTTATTTAAAATTCACCATCACCCTCACTTTTAAATTACATTACCCTAACACCTATGAAAACCAACATTAGAGGAAGAAATATTCCCCCATCAAAAGTCATGAAGAGAAAATTAAAAAAAAAATTGAGGGTAAAGGCGAGACTCGCGGGAAAATATTCCAAATCTACCAAAAGGGTTACCCTGGGGCTTAAAAACTACGGTCCAGGCGATGTGTTACGTTTGATTGTTCTATTCTCATTTGTGAAAAAAAGTGGATTTTATGTCTTTGTGGCCTATAGTTTGATCAATTTACACCAAAACCCCTAGTTGCATTTCTATTTTTTAGTACAAGGACTCTCGAGGTTTTTAGCCCCCTTTTTAGACCATTTCCCCCCCCGCCTCCACCTTTTCTTTTGTTTTTATTTGCTTACCCCCAAATTTTTTCTTCAATTTTCCCCGTTTTTTCCCTTTGCTCTACCCCCCGCCCGTTCTTACTTACTGCCCTTTCCCCTTTTTTTCCCCTCTTTTGTTTTCCCCTTTTTTGCTTTCCCCCTACTTCTCCTTTCCCCTTTCCCATTTTTTTCCCCGCTTTCCCCACCTTTAAAACCCGTCCCTCCGCCCCTTGGGAAGCGCGGCCCACTTTCCCACCGCCTGATTTTCTCGCTCTTTTATTTTTGTCTTAAAATTTTTGTCTATGTGTTCATTTTTGTTTTTATATTGGAATAAAACTCTTAGTAAAAGGGATGGTTTCGCTCTACAAACTAGTCTTTTTCTTTTGGGGGGTTTTTTTTGGATTTAGAGCCCCCGGATGGTGGGGGTTGGTGGGGATGTGGTATCAACGGGGAGCCCGGGGGGTCCCCGCGGTAAGGCTGGGCATCCTGTGGTGTGCTCTGCTAGAGGTCGGGAAGTGATTTTGTTCACTTGCGCTAAGTACACTACGCGGACATGGTGTGGACCTTTTGACCCAACTGGGAAATACGCTGACCCAGGTTGCGGGGTCGTGCTGTACAGGTATCCCCCCCAAAAGGGAGCAAGCGACGAGCGAAATACCATATCGTTACCGGGGGTCGCCGTATATAAATGGGTGGTTTCGCATCTACGTTTAAGGCACTGGTGTCTATCTCTTTTGGGGGGTATTTGTTGGGGGTAGTGCCAAGGTAGACTGGGTGTTGGTGGTGAAGTCGGAGATCAACGGGGGGGCCGGAGGCTCCCATCGGGGTAAGGAGGGGCGCTTTTGGGGGTGCTGCTGTTGTCTGTCGGTTGCTTGCTTGCCGAATTTGCGAAGTTTTGGTTGGGCGGGGGCCTTTTACTTTTTGGCCCCGGGCCTTTTGCTAGAGGGCGGGGGAAAGTGATCTCGTTTTAGCTTGCGGCAAGACACTACGCGGGTAAGCCGCAGGGAACGGGGGGAGCCCTGTCCTGAGCGCGGACAGGGCTTGGACCAGGACCAACCCTGGAAAACACCGAAACTCCAGGTTCGGGGTCTGCTGCTAAACATTAAAAATTTTTTAAATTACAATGATACTATGTATGAAAACGGGATTCCCACATTTGCTGTAGCGTTTGTTTTTTTTATTTTTTTAATTTTTGTATTTTATTTTAATTTTTAGTGGTCATTTAATTTTTACAGAGAAAAAGTCCTAATTTTGCTTTTTTTATTCTGAAAGCAGCATTTATTTAATATCTTTCAGATAATTTTTAAAATGATTACCAAAAAGGTTTCTTGGGTTTTTATTTTGGTTTTATCTTGCGTATATTTTTCATTATACAAATTTCTTATTCATTTTTTAATTACTTTAAACGCTCCCCTCCGCCCCCGCAAGCTGTCAGTTTTTTTGGCTTTTTAAGGGGGGGACTCCGGACCTCTAGGCCCCCAAAGGTTTTTGTTTTGGGTCTTTTTGAAAGAGATCTTTGACACCCCGAAAAAAACGCTTGGCCCTTGTTTTGATAACTTGGGTGTTATCACGCACACCTCCCTTTGGCTATTTTTTTAATTTGTAGCCAGAGGCTTACAATTAAAAATCAAGCACTAGGAAAATTAGCATTTACTGCGGGTCCCGGGCCAAAACTCAAAAGGGGTTAAACCCCCCTCCAAAAAGGGTTTTTAACCCGACCGGCCCTAACATAAAAGACTGTTAATTGCCCGGGTCTTCCTTTTTGATACCCTCCGCCCTTCATCCCCTTCAATTAGTTCTACTAATCCCCCCCTGACTTCATCATCCCCCTCGTGATGCACCCCTGGGCCAGTAATCATTTAGCCCATCTCCTGAGGGGCTCCGGAAAATTTTTCTCAATACGAATTTTGCCGTGCCCATTGCTTAAAAGTTAAAATGGCTAAAAATTTTTTTTTCCCAAAACCCTGAAAACTAAACCCCCTCCTCCCCGCCCGGGCAAAAAAACTCGCTAACAGGGCTTCAAACCTTCCCCCTTCCCCCGAGATAAGGAAAATGCACGGTCGTGGCAAAAAAAAGATCGAAAAGGCAATCCTGCCCCGATCGTGCGAGTCTATCCAGGGGAAGTCTGGGCCAAAAAACGAGTCCTGTCGTAGAAGGTAAAAACCCCCCAGAGTTCCATCGTAAAGATCTTGCTCGCACCTGAGGGGGCACAGAAGCCCAATCGTGGGTTTGTTTTTAAAACATCCTCTCCCTAAAATGGGGAACCCTGGAGCTTTATTCAGTTGACCAGTCCCAAAAAATGTTACAGAAAATCACAAAACACACATGCACACCAAACAGAGATGCAGCAGATGGGGCAAAACGGCCTTTTTCCCAAATGCAACAAGTCCCCAATGCTGCAAGCGGGGGGCACATGTCGCGTCACTGGGCTTGCCCAAACGCAAAGAAATCTTTAAAGAAAAAAAAGAAAACACAAAAAAAAAAAACAAAAACCCAACCTACGCCCAACCTCCGCCCCTTCAAACTTACACCCACCCAAAACGCCCAACAGTTTCCTCGGAACCAATCCCTCTACCACCTCAACCCTCAAAAAAAAGCCTTCATACCTAAAAAAACCCCCAAAAAATACAGCCTCTCACGAGTTTTAATAGCGCAAAAAACTACGAAAAAAACCCCAAACTACTCCCTACCTATAAAAAAAGGGTTTCCCCCGCATTGTGACCCCGGGAAATTTCAAACCCGAAAACCCTGACATCCCAAGTATCCCCAAAAACAGACAAAAAACCCCCGGGGGCCAATGGCGACCACCCTTCACCCACCCTTTACCTAGAAAACCGTACCCCCCAAAACCCAAACGCAAACCAAGAGAAACTGCACAAAAAAAAAAGTACAAAAACACAAACGACCCAAAAACGCAAATTTCCTCCCCTTAACATGCAAAAAAAAAGAAAAAAAGCCCTCGCTCAGGGAAACCCCCCGGGACCCCCCCACTCCTCGTGTCGTCATACGACCCCCATCATCGGGGACCCAGCACGGGAGAGCCTACATCGACCTCACCTAGATTGAAGAGGGGGCACGCGCTGCCTTTCCCCCCTAGGGCGTATCCCCGTCCTCCACGTCGGGGGAGATTTTGGGAGACACGGTAGTGTCGGGAATTGGTCCCCCGATTCCCGTAATCCCGGCCCCCCTCTCCCAGGAGCCCCCCCCGGGCCCCCCAAAGGAATCGTCCTCATCCGTTCCCCAGCAAACGCCCGAAAGTGGTCATCGTATTCGACTGCTCTAGGGCATGCGACAATCGTTAAAAGCAATGTAAGACTTTTTAACGTAAGACCATATTTTACGAACCTGACGGGGAAAGCTTGACGTCTTCTTTAAACTCTTCAGTACCGTCCCGCAATCACGAAAGGGCTGGTTTGTGGGGCCCGCTTTCCGAAAAATCCACCTTTCATTTCAAATTTCATTTTCCCTCTTTCATCACCCGATTTCATGCTTTTAAGCTTTTCACCCGGGGCCCAGCCTATATCGACCTCATCCACCAACAGAGAACCAAGCGTCTCCTGACCTGCACGGAACTTTTCCCTTAAAAAATTTAAATCATTTTACATCGATTTCGGTGGGCCCTTTTCACTTCCTGGGAAAAATACGCTAAATAGTTTTGAAATGCCCAAAAAATTCTTGGAAAAATCAAATTAAACAAACAGAACCTATGAGAGTTGCACCCCCGGGAATTTTTGGCAACCCAATTAGAAAATTAAAATTATAATTCCCCCCCCACTGCCCCTAAAGGGAAAAAAAACAAATTTCAGATCCCGTGGAGCTAATCAAAAATTTTCAGCCCAAAAGGGCAAACTGTTTTTTCCTCACAAACCCCACCCTCTTTTTAATGATCCTTTCACCATAAACCCCCAGCAAAGCCCCAAGATGAAACAGAACCAGAGCAGATTACCGCCGGTAAACTGGACATACAGCAATCCGCCCCCCACTCGTGGAGGGGTTAAAACAAATAACAATAGGTTTCCGAAGGCCCGGGCCCCCTTAGATTTTCCTGAAAACTTTTTACGGCTATGACGCACATATAAAATTTCTTTTCCCTCGGTCTACCCCTCCCCTTTAAAAACTGCTTTAGGGGCCCTTTTCCCCAAAACCCCAAAAAAAAGCCCTACTGCCCCCCGTTACGCCCAAATTTTTACTGAACATTGGCAAAAATTTTTGAGAAAAAAATTAATCCCACAAAGGCGGAAATTCGAAAACCATACTACTCTCTTCCAAACCATTTCGGTTTTCCCGCTTCACCGCTCGACAAATGACCATAAACATACGAAAAAATCTGTTTTAAAAACAAGACAGGAGACAAAAGAGGGTTTCCTTTCCCAAAGCTGAGCGGCCTTCGACACGGTCTGGCATGCGGTTTGTTTAAAAATGTGCACAAAATTAAATTTCCCTCAAGCCAAGAAGCTGTATAGCAAGATTTCGCACCTTTACATGCCCGCAGGTGTACCTCGGCAGCATAATCACCCCAACACTATCTATTTGCAAAAAATGACCTCCCCGACCCCATTTCCCGTTTCTTTTGACGCTTCTTTACCCCCGCGACTGCCCCACTAGCTGACATGATTCGCTCGCGGGTGTTGTCCGACGAATCCGACGAGCTTGCCACCGTCTCGGGGTGGGGAAAAAGGCTTTCAGTTTCGCCCCCCCTTTTCTTTTTCCCAGCCCCCCCCCTTCATCCTTTCAAAACTTTTTCTACGACTAAAGCCTCTTCAAAAAAAACACCCTTTGCACCTGCTCGGGTCCTTCGATCATTTTTGATTTCTTCCCACCCCTTTGCTACTTGGCTAAACAAGCCTTCAACCTTATCGTTGTGTGCCCCCCCGCCCCCAAGCTCCCCTGTTCAACCTAAACCCCCTCTTTCCCCCCATACCCCCCCACTAAACATTTACACTCGCAGCACAAAAAACCCAGAGCGAAATCATCCGAATAAAGTCCCCAAATGGTCTCCCTTTAACCCCGGGGCTTTTGTGACTTCAAAACCACAGGGCTTCGTGCCCCTCTAAACCTCGTTTGGCCGCGGGGAGAAACACCGAAAAAAATTCTTTTTGGTGCCCGACTGGATAGAAAAGAACAATGTTTTTCTCCAGGAAAGGGAAGGGGCCCTTTTCCCGCGAACTTGCGTGTTGGGGCGAAAAAAAAGGAGCCATTTTTTGAGCTCGGCAGCAACCCCTTATCCTCTGTGAACTTTTTAATTTCCTTCATCCCTTTCCCCCCCCCCTACCCCCTTGTTTCGTTTTTTTTTAAATATAAGTCGATATCAAGCTTACCCTCCCCCCCAAAGGCTATTCCAGAGGGAGCCCGGCCGTGTCATAATCCGACTCGCTACGTGTTCGCTGGTGCGGGGTGGCTGTATTTTTTAAATGCTTTTTAAATTTTTTTAATTTCTGGTTTGCCCGGGCCTTATTTGGCCCGGCCTTTGTCGCTTTTTTGGGTTTGTTCATTTTTTCTTGCCACTCGGTTTCCATGGCGGGGGGGTTTGCCAAGGGCCCCTGTACCGGGGTGTAGCACCCGCATAACTTTTTCCCGCACGGGCTGTGTTCTGGGGGCTTTGTCTTGGAATGAGTGCCCCAATTCTCTAGAAGTACAAGCTGGCGTTCGGCCCCCGCAAGCATGCAACACCTCTCTTCCTTTCTATTTTTTGTATGACGCCCCTGCACAGTGCAGAATGCTTGGGTACCCTGTTTATTTGAAGGTGAGTGGTTCTACCCTGTGGCATCTGGTACCACGGGCCCGGGGGGGGAGGATCTCTTTTCCCTCTGGAAGTGCAGGGGAAGGGGGTGGCCGTCACCGTACATTCCTCCAAAATTTTTGGCTCTGATGTTTATCGGATTAGGGGGCAACCCCCTGCCAACTTCGACAATTGCGCAAGCTCATTCCCTCTGTCCAATGTGGCGGGAAACCAGTTTAGATGATTCTTACCTTGCAAGAAACCTCTGTGCCAGGGGAGGATGGTGTAAGGTGATATTTCATGGGGTGAGCGCTGTGAAAACAGTCGACGGCTCCTTTGGGGTCGTGTGATGACCACATGTTCTTCCTCCGGACCTGGTCGTGCTCCGTGTAGAACTGCCTTGCCTTAGCGAGGGGGCGTTGTCTGTTCCCCGGATTTTGTGGCTCCCTTTCTGCGAAGCCCGGGGCCCCCGTGGGGTCAAGGGACGAACCCTCCACCGTGTAAAATTTTTGCTGCCCAGGGGGGTGATGGTTGCAAGACCCCCTGGGTTTCTGATTTAGGGTAGGGGTTTCAATATTCGTTCTTTTTCTTGCCCTCTCATGCCCAGAACTCATCGGGTTTTTGGCCCACGGCGGGCTTCGCAAGTAGGGTAGGGGAGTCCTTCCCTTTCAGTAGTGGTTCTTTTAGCTGAGGTGTATTTTAAACCCTGGTTGTTGAGGCAGCCAGGGGGTTTTTTTTGCAAACAGTCGTTATCCTGTTCGCGTCTACTTTTTATTCTTAGGGGGTGTTCCTGGGCCCGGATGACTTTGAAAGAATTTTGCTGCCATTTGATCAATTCGGGGGCCAAGGGGGGAAGGGTTTTTACTAGGGGGTTGGGACCTTCCCCACCTTGGGGGCACCCAAAGACCCTGGCGTTCGTTTTGGGCTGTCTCCAGTTGGGCTTTATTTTCTCTTAAAGCAAACAGAGCGAGGAGGGAAGTTAAAAAGGGCCCACAGATGTCTAGAATATCTTAGTACTGTGTCTGGCCCCAGCTCTTCCATCATTTTTTCAGCTCTTCATTTTTTTCGGTCCCCCGGTACGGACCTCCTGTGGGAAAGGGGAGGTCCGGTCTATCCTAACCCCCAAAGGTAAGGGTTTTGACCCCCCAAATCCATTCCGGTTTCAGACTTTTGCTTGAACTCTCTGCCAGGCCCTGGCTTTGGATTTTGGCTCAAGATCTTTTGTCCTGTCTGCGCCCTCAGATCCCCCCCGCCGCTGGGGTTTTTGGGTTGGCGTTGGGGCCTGGAGTGTGCCCGGCTCGCTGGGTGTCTTTCCCCCGTGGGGGTTTTGTTTGGGTACAGGCTTAAAGTATTTGGGCTTTGGAACCCCCCCTGTGGCGCCACCTGTGGCCTGTGCGGATGGGACCTTGGAATTTACTCTGGCTGTTCTATTTCCCAAAGTGCACCTATCCAACCAAGAGCTTACCTTGATTCCTTTGGGGTCAGGCTCTCCTGAAAGGCAAAAGGAAAATTGCCCCAATTTAAAAAACCTTTTCCAATCAAGGAAAAATGCCCCAAATGTGCCCCTGCAGGTCAAGAGCGTGAATCGTGTGCATGCCCCTGGTGAACCGTGGGGGTGTTATGGGGGGCCCTTTTTCCTCGGGGCCCGGTTTGTCCTTCCTCTCGGCAGTCTTGGCAAGACAGCGAGGGAGAGTGGGGCGGTACTTCCCCCGGGGTCCTTTGGGTTTTGGTGGGGAACATGGTAGCCCTCTTTTCCCTCTGGGTTTGGTGGGTTTCCGGCTTTTTGTGGGGTTCGGCCGCTCCCTACTGTCCCGGGGGTGTGGGGGCGGTCCCCCCGCCCGGGGTGTGTTACAAAAGGCTTTTTGCTCTCTTGTTCCCCCAGAAAAAGCCCGGTTTCAGGTTTGGTGCCCTTCTTGATGGGCGTCTGTCTGGTTGTGGCGTTTTTGTCTTTCCCTCAGTTTGGCGGGGGGCTGTTGTACTTTCTCGCAAGCTCACCCCCAGTTGTTACCCCTGACTGGGGGTCTAGTGTGTGCATTCGGGGGTGAGTGGTGGGGCCGCTTGATCTGTTGCCATACTTGAGAGGGTGGCGGGGATCGAAAGGGCTCCACCCTTCCCGCCATTTTTCCCGCCCCACTCTGCGGGAGTTTCCTTGGCCCCTAAACCTCCCTTTTGGAGGGTTAGGTTTTGCGGGGTTTTTTTGCATTCGGGAAAGTTTCGGCCTTATTTACCCTGTGGTTTACCTCCCCAACCCCTTATAAATACCCGGGTTTTTGTGATTCCCAGACCAGGCGCTTTTGGGTTGGGCAGTGGGCGCCTCACCTGCATTACAAAACTGGCTTGCAGGCACTCAATTTTCGTTTGGGGGGTTCATTCTTCCAACAGCGGGCCCCGGGCTCTGGACGCCCCGCCCGTTGGCCTTTTTGTTTTTTCCCTCTTTGGGTTCGGTCGGGGGGTATTTTGGCGGGCCACTATCCCTGAGGTAGTTTTAGTGCCATAATGGCATGTGACGGTCTCATCGACCGCCAGCCATCCTTTCCACCAAGTCGAGTGGCCGGGGGAGGTCTGGACCCCCCCTCTGAAGCATGGCTCTTTATTTAGGGGAGCGATCTCAGGGAATGTTCAAGTACGTTGGTAGTAAAGCCAGCCCCATCCGGGGCCCTCGGGGGGCAGGGGGGGTTTTTGTCATGAAGTCTCCGGTTTTTGATCACTCGATTGGGCTGCAGAAGCCATACCGGGTGATATCTAAGGTACACAGTGTGGCCGGGTCACATTGTACATTTTAGGGGCCCCCCCGGCCATGAATCTCGCGGCAAGGTTTCCTCTCCACAGTGCGGTGAAGGGGTATTGCAGAGAGGGTTGTTTCTTGACAGGGGTTAGGCCTCTTTTTCCATCGGAGTGGCAGCCTAACTGGTACCTGGAGAAGGGAAAGGTTCCGTTTTTAAATTCTCCGGAGCATGCGATGTCAAAGCCCTTATCCATATTGGGGGGAGGGTTGGGGCAATGTTTTACTGCAAATACTTAGATTGTGGCCTAAAGTTACACAAGACATCGTCGTATTCGGATTCATAGTCGGGGGTCTGACAAATCCATTTGAATCCCCACTGCTTGAGGGGGCCCTCAGTGTGGCTACCCCGGGCCCCTGGGGGTGGAGGGCCTTGGACTTGACTTTAAGTTTGGGGTTTTCTCTGGCCGGCGTTTTTCATTGGTCCTTGCCTGGGCAGGGCAGCTTTTTGATTTAGTTTCTGGATTGAACAGCCTGGGTGGCCTGCCCGTGAGGGGATGGACTGGGTTGGGGGGTGGGGAGGGGATTCTCGACCTGGGTCAGGGAGAGGATTGGGCGGTTTTGGCCCTTTCCCCTTTCTTCCCTTTTTGCTTGCCAGCTTTTTTTAATCGTCATGGCGACCTCGACTGCCTTTCCGCCTCTTCCTTTGGGCTGGACAAGGAGTGCCACTGCTTGAACAGCATCAGCAGGACCGACACGAAGAGCGCTTCTGGTTTAGGAAAGGGCTGGGCTGTTGGAACCTTTTTTCCCTTTGGTTCCCCTGCATGTTTTTTTGGGGAAAAACCCGTATGTCGGGGATCTCCGGGTTTCGGGGGGGGCAGCTTTCCTTTTGGAGGAGGAGGCCTTTTCACTTTTTTTCCTCCCCCCGACAGGTGCCCGGGGGGGCAGGGAAAAAAGAACCTTTGCCGCTGGGGCCCCTCTTTCTGCGGCCCAGGCTTTGGGGGGCCTCTTTGGGACAGAAAGGCTTTGGCTGTTTTGCCTCTTTCTTTTTTGTATGCTTAAGCACACCCGGGTTGTTCCCCCTTTCAACACCCATTTTTGGCTTGGCGTCTTACCTGGGGGTTCCCTACTTTTGGCCTTAAACACCCGGGTTTGGCACTTGTCGTAAATGGTAGGAAACCCCCCAGTACCCGGGTAGGGTTTGGGGTAAACCCCCTGGGCCCAGGGCTTGCCTGGTGGGGGCCCCCCCCTTTGACAATCGGAAGCCTCCCGACCTTGGGGTGTGATGGGCCCTCCCATGTAAAAACTGAGAACCAAAATACCCACTTTACCTCTTTTTCGGGGTTTTTGGCGAGAGGTCCTTTCTCCCTCTTTTTTGCTCCTTGTTTCCTGCAGGGAAAAAAAGGGTGGCTTGCTTGGGGTGAGTCTGCCTGATCTCGCGCAACCCGGTTGACAACCATTTTTCGTGGGTCTCCAATGCCCCGCCATTGGTGGGATTTTCAAGCCCGGGTTTGACTGGCCCTAACGTGGGAAACCCCTTGGGGGCCGCCCCCACAGAGTCGGTCTCCGGCCCCGGGCGTTTCGGTCCGCCCTTTCGGCTTTGGGGGCTGCTCTTGGGGCACCCAGTTTTTTTCGGTGGTTTAGCTGGGGTCCGATTTGGTCATGGGGCTTGGGGTGCTAGAGGCTTCCTGGTCTGGGTGCTGGCCTGGGGGCCACACGAGAGTCCATTGTTTACAATTTGGGGACGAATCTTCTTACAGGTTTTCGCTTGTCCCCCCATCTTGGGAGCAGGGGACGTGTCATCCTGTGTCGGGGTTTTCTTTTGCCCCCCCGGGGGGATGTATGGCTTCAGGGTGGTGCCGTTTCGGGCCCCTTTCACGGGTTTTTACTTATCATCTTTCTGTGGGGGGTTTTTTGTTTTATTTTCCATGTATTGGGGCCTCCACCACCCCCCCCCCCCTAGGACCAAAAAAGGAAGCGGGAGTGTTGAACCAATGTCAACGCAAAAAGGGGGGAGAGGGGATATACGCAGAATTACCTTTGCGTGGCACCACACGGGGTGATACCAAAGGGAGATGCTGGTTTACCCTGCCCCCGGGGACCAGCCGTTGACCCCGACCGGGCCTGGACAGGCCCCCCGTCTTGCCGGAATAAGGCCAAAGGGGCGTGTTGCTAGCCGCAGGGCGTACTCGTAACGGGCCCCTCAACCTCCCGGCCCCCGTCTCCCAGCTCACAAGGTTTTTTAAAAGTTTTAACCTTTTATGTAAGTTAAGT
>NW_023650190.1:0-6091 GCF_015228065.2 Penaeus monodon | reverse complement strand
GTACCCGGGTTTACGCAGCCAGCTTTTCCGGTCGGAGCGGGAGGGGGCGGAGCTTACCTTACGCGCTGTCACTGGCGACGAACCTCTGGGGCCCTAGTCATTCTCGTTAAGTAGTGCCGTTCAGTGGAGGAGCGATAGCAGCGTGCAGGAAGCGGGGGGGCGAGGTAGGTCCGGCTCCGTCTGCTACACTGATTGCTCCACTGTACAATTTGGTCCCGTCTGTGTGTGTGTGTGTGTTTGTTTTTGTGTGTGTGTGTAATGTGTGTGTGGTGTGTGTGTGTTTGTGTGTTTATGTGTGTACGAATGAGTAGAATACTTCACAATACAAGAGAATGTATTTGACCGGCTTCGATTATATTATACAAAAACATACATACATATGTACATACACCACCCCACACACCACACACAAAACACACCACACACCCCACACCCCCACATATAATTATATATAATATATATATTTATATATATATATTATATATAATATTATATATATATATGTATATTATATATATATTTTATATATATATATATAATATATATTTTATATATGTATATTTTTAAAAATCAGACATGAGCTGACAAAACATCTGACGACTGTGACCTCCACTCGTTATTCAAATAATTGTTCCGCGCCCTTTGGGATAATTTGAATCTGCCCGATGTTTTGCCCTTTTTTTCTCTGTCCCGATGAAATGCAGCTTCCATATATATATATATATATATTATATATATATATATATATATAATATATATATTATATATATATTTGTGTGTGTGGTGTGTGTGTGTGGTTGTGTGTGTGTGTGTGTGTGTGTGTGTGTGTGTGCGTTTTCAATTCCCCATGGACTATTTTCGCATCCTTCCAGTTCGGTAGATGTGCAGCTTCATCTACATGGCGTTTGGAAGTCCTATGGTTGACGGATGTCAGTTTTACTGATCCTGGTGTTGAAAAACCCCGGCCCGTTTCACCAATGTATGCTGTTTGCACTGCTGCAGGGTTTTGCGATATACAGCACTGTTTTAGGGGGGCTTTTGGGGTGCTTTTATGTCTCGTATTATGTAAGTATTTTTTCCCCCCCTTGCTGGTAATTTTCAAAGTACTCCCGAAGTATCTGCTGGGCGTCTGGGAAATGTACTGGCGGTAATATGAGAAAATGATTAGAAGAGGGTGCAGGGTCTGATCTTGCGAGTAAGTTCGCCTTCTTTCTGAGGTTTAGCAGGAAGCCTTGGGATATTTTGTAATGAAAGAATTAATTATATAAGCAACCTCATCTTGAAGAAATTCAGGGCTGGAGATCCTCAATGCTCTGAGGAATTGCAATGCCAGATTTTGTTTTGTTGCTGTATGTTTACATATCACACAAGGCCTTATTTTCGCTGACAAAAAACTGTCTTGCACACTAGACACTGTCCTTAATTCCATTCGCGACCCTCCCCGGGCCGGTCGCTACAGCAACGTTGCCAATGCTCCTACGCCGTGCCTCTTGACCATTCAAAACACTTTCTGTGAACAAATCATGAATCTGTCTGAGATACTTCCTGTATCTCATTCGTCATGGAATTTTTGGAGGCCTGCATATGCCTAAGGCTAAAGCATAAACGATAAAATAAAAAAAATACGATTATTATCGTTACATGTGCATGGCACTGAATGTGTTAATCAAAATCACTACAGTAGTAGTATAGATTTTCAAGATAAATATTCTGTTGCTAGAGCATGACGATCTAGTGAAATGTTCACATGTTTTCTCATATTGCCCAAGTATTGAGATATATTTTTAGGATCATGGTCATAGCTGAAGAATCTTATATTATATCATATTACATATCCCCAAAACAAAAGGTAATTGAAAAGAAAATATACGTATGTAAATTATATAAATATATCATATATATGTATATATACATATATAGAAATATATATTATATATATATTATATATATTATATATATATATATATATGTATGTATGTACGTATGTATGTATGCTAGACGCAAATACATTTAGTCTAGCATTAGGTGTAATAGTATCCTCACTAACATCCTCATCGTTACTGAATAATACACCCTACAGTGTTAGTATAAATTTGAGCTTCCCATTTTCCTCCACTTTCAAACCAGGCCAAAGGTGCAGGAGTTCGTATGACTCCGCCCCCATAACTAGGACTGGAGTCATAGGAAAGTGTAGCACGACAGTTTTTGAGGGCGGAAATAAGGCCTGTAGGTTTAATGGAAAGAATTAATGGAAAATTTTCCGTGCATGTCAGCCTGGAGTACAGTAAAATAAGTGTATGGAGTGGTTACCTTGACGAAAACTAAGACCCTTTTCATCTATGGCAAAACGTGTGCAAATCGAAAATAAGGGAGATATAGGACCGACAAGAGTGAAGATTGCCCCTTCTTTTTCTGAGTCCATTCCATGTCTACTTCGCGAGAATCAAAACAAATGTGACGCGGAACTCATTACCAAGTAGTCCTTGTGTTGCTACGTGCTTGTGAGAACGAATATTTTTGTCATTATCAGCCTCCGTTTCTCGAATTCATGTGTGTAATGCGTTCTTTTCCTTTTATTGTTCTTCATTTAGTGTTTTGGTAAGTATTTATGCTATTCTGTTAAATACCTTGTGCGCCTACACGTTTTGCCACCGGGAGATTTGACAGGTCAGCAGCGCCATTACTTGAAACGCTGGTGAGCAATGTTTTTATTCAAGTGCTGCGTCGATTTCGGGTCATTTTTAAGCCCTTTTGTGGATATACTGGGCAATAGACATTCGTTTCAATCACAGCCTGGATATTGAACCCATCCAGTGCTGCAAATGCTGAAAAAGTGATTAGAAACCAAGCAATTATGACCATAGTGAAGAAACGTTCGGTGTTTCGCGATATAAAGGTATGTGGTTTTACCCTGGTGGCTAGGCTATATAATACCACGGGGGTCCAGGGGGCGTAGCCCCCTGGCTAGGCATATATATTATGGCTGGGGGTTCAGGGGGCGTAGCCCCCTGGCTAGGGAATACATAGATCGTAGTGTTTAAATCCCACAGGATGAAGGTTAGGTTGGTTTATTGGTTAGGACGCAATGTACGATGGGTTTAGTTCCCGTAGAGTTTTTCGAAAGTTGGCGCGCCGGTGCGTAGATTTTGAAAGATGGCCGATTTTAAGCGTTTTTTGTGCTTGTTTTACACATTTCTTTTCTTCTTATTTCAGCCTGTTTTACCCACAATTTCCCTGATCTATTTCATGCCCTTCACCGCTATCGGGACTTATCAAATCACATCAAAATTGTCGGCTGGAGAATGCAACTGAAATGATCATCAGATTCGTTCTCATCTCATGAAAACAAATCTAGTGATATAAATATTGTCAGGGAAGACCCGCTTGTCATTTTCGGAATATTAACCGAATTAATTTTTGTCCAGGATGCTTTATTCTTGGATATATGTGTACAGAGCATCTGCCATGAACTTTCACGGGTGATGTAAACAGAGGCCTCTCTCTTCAGAGGGACAATGAGTATAAAGGCATTCAATGATGAAACATGTATAAAGGCACAAAATGCATATTTTAATTTGACTAAATTACTGATATACATACAATTCCCCCTTCTTGAGTTTGAAAAGGTAACTAAACATATTACCTTTGGAAAAATAAACATTGCTTTGTCTATAGTAGCAAAAATTAAGGGTATTCTTATTACATATTATCAGCGAAACAAGCATATTTTACAGAGCTTGTAGCTGGGGCACTCACTGATAGATGGTGTGGGATAGGTCGCAGTAATCGGCGGTTTGCGTCACAGAGTTTTACCATCTGGTTTCCCTGTGCTGTGGCCTATATGGACGATGTATCCTGTTGTGTTCCATTTCTCGGCGACGTGGTTTTGGACGCGATCTGCAGTACCGGTGAAGAGTAAAAGGAAGGGTTTAGCATGGGTGTTGCATTGTTCTGCTGCCTGCTCATGTAGATTGCTCGCTTCTGGTCGCATTGGGCGGCACATCATGCAACTTCTGGTCCAATACACACCTGTTAGTAGGCAGAAGAGAGTGTAGTGGGCAACCTAGTAGGAGAACGTCCACCTTTTCGTGAAGTGTTTCGCAGTTCATGTAGACCTTGTGTAGATTTGTCATTAGCAAATGTCTCCTGTCGGGGAAGTCTTGATGATGAGGTGTTTCAGCTGTTTGACACATGCCTCAGCATGACAGTTGGGTGTTATGGTGTAGAGACTTCATGATTAATCCCCATTTCTTTAGGAAAGTACAGAAGGGTTAATATGAAATTGGGGTCCACCATCTGTGCGAAGATGTGTCGGTATACCAAGTTGACAGAAGAATTTTCTAAATGCACGTATTGTAACAATAAGGATGTGTCTTTTGTGAAGGGGTGCACTTCAGGCCAGCCAGTATAGTGATTAGCTAGGAAGATATGACCTGACAGCATGGCTAATAGATCACTGACGTAACTTTAAGGGGCCTAGTTGGTTGTGGAGACTAGGAGGGGTTCCTTTTTCTGTGAAGGTTGTAATACTTCATATGTACAGGCTTCTACTGTAGTGGTAATGTTCTTTTTATGCGGCTCACCATACAGTTTGGTTGTGCACAACATTTAGTGGCTTGTGCATCTCAGTGAGAGTCATGGAGATGAAAAGACACATTATAAACCCATGTCTTTTGATATAAACAATACGAAGTCCATAGAGAACAATTTCCATTATCATGCATCAAATCACTCCGGATTTCCAAAAAGGTAGGAGGTTACTAGTTTTTAGACATTGGAAATCCACTAGTAAAAAATTTTATACGAGTTGCTTGTAAATCTCATCTGTAGATGGTGCGGTACATAGTTCTCATATGATCTTGGAGTTCTGATATATTTGAAAGTTACTGTTACAATACCTCTGACAATGTGTGATGCTTACTGGTCAAAATCCGTTTGTCTGGTTTTTCCACAGGAGAACGTGAGAGCGCATCTAGGATAGAATGTTCTTTGTCACACACCATCAATTACTTTGATGCAATTGCCCAATGCCTGAGAGCCCGATATCTCCACAGCAGCAGAATTCATCACCAGAGAAGATAAATCCCATGGGTTCTCTTGAAATGATAACGTCCTTATGGTGTGATAAATGTGGTTTAGCTGTTGTATATTTTGAGATAAAGAGATTTGCCAGTAACCCATTGTTGTATGAAGAGTTAGAAAAGAATATGCTCCCTGAGTTATTTGACGAATTTCATCATAAGGAGTAGGAGGTGGGTGTGCTGTAAGTACTACTTGTTTTTTAAGTCTTGACAAGTATATGCCAAACGAACACCACTCTTTGGTTTGTGGATAACTACCCAAGAGATGACCCATTCGCAAGCTTGTCTCCTACTGGCTCAATGATTTTTGTGATAGCATGGTATCAATTTCCTTTATCAGCCCAAAACAAGTGGAATAATATGGTAAGTGTAGAGAGCAAAGGGTTGTGCAGCAGATTTCAGATGAATCATCATAAGTGGTCCTTTCATTTTATGAAGCTGTCCGCCATTCTGAAGGTCTGTAATTCGCATCAGTACATCTGTAAAGTACTTAAGGAGTTGAGCGAAATCCTTTTTGATTGTGGACTCTGCATTGGGAAAGGGTTTTGGATGCCATATGTGAAATACTGGGAGAGATCTCGTAGCAGTGACTAGGTAGCCCTGAGGAATCCTCGCCCTGAGCCATGGTGCCATGACAGTAATGCATTTGGGAAGTTGTTGAAGACATGAATCCATATGTCTTTACTTATGCTTGAATAAGACATTTGCTTCAAATTTCCAGTTGGATTAAGTGAAGATCCATTTGCATGTAGACAGGAGTGTCTGAAGGTGGGTCCAAATCAAGGAGTTGTCCTCCGAGTTGTTGGGAAATTCAAACCCTTAGCGGTGATTTCAGCTCCTTTTTCAAGTGTGACAGTGAACTGTCCATTCATGGAACTAGATGAGATTGGAGCTGGACCTTTGGGCAAGGACGGCAATAAGTTGATGTTGAGATACCTCCAAAAAACGTTAGCAGATTTGGAGCCAAAATTGCCTAGAGTCTTTCTGTCTTGCTAATAGTTTTCTTGCAT
>NW_023650189.1:0-2500 GCF_015228065.2 Penaeus monodon | reverse complement strand
TTTTGAGAGTATACTCCAAAATGACGTTTTTTCGATTTCTCTGATGATTTTGGCAATTATTAGGGTAATAATGATAATAATTACCATAATCGTATTAATCATGACAATAATGAGGATAAAAGTGAGAATAAAGAGAATTTTGATAACATTTGATGATTATTAATATTATCAATTATTATTATTATTGTTATTATTATTATTATTATTATTATTATTATTATTATTATTATTATTATATTATTATTATTATCATTATTATTATTATTATTATTATTATTACTTTTTTTTTATTAGTATTATTGCCAAAACATATATTATAACTGTAATAATAACAATAATAATAATAATAATAAGTATAATAATAATGTTAATAGTCGTTATAATATCGTTATTAATATTATTATTGTTATTATTATCATTGTTATCATTTTTACTAGTAGTATAATTGCAAAAATAATTATTATAACAGTAATAATTACTGTAATTACGATATTAATTAAAATAATGATATAAATAATTAATTATTATATTATCGTTATTATTGTTATTATTATTATTATTTCTATTATTATTGTTGTTGTTATTCGTATAGTTGCAAAATTATTATTATAACTGCAATAATTGCAATAATAATGATAATAATTGCAATAATGATGATAATAATTGCAATAATGATGATAATGATGATGATAATGATGATAATGATGATGATAATGATAATATTGATGATAATCATGATAATAATGATGATAATAACAGGAATTGTCTCCATTTATAATAAAAAAAGGTAAAAGAAAATAAATCCCAAAAGTCGAAAAAGCGGTAAAATCTAGCGAAATATAGCCTTTTGAGAGTATACTCCATAATGACGTTTTTTCGATTTCTCTGATGATTTTGGCAATTAATAGGGTAATAATGATAATAATTACCAAAATCGTATTAATCATAACAATAATGAGGATAAAAGTGAGAATAAAGAGATTTTTGATAACATTTGATGATTATTAATATTATCAATATTATCATTATTATTATTATTATTATTATTATTATTATTTATTATCATTATATTATATTATTTATTATTATTATTATTACTATTATAATAATAATAATGATAATTATTATTATTATTATTATTATCATTATTATTATTATTATTATTATTATTATTATCCCTTTTTTATTAGTATTATTGCCAAAACATATATTATAACTGTAATAATAACAATAATAATAATAATAATAAGTGTAATAATAATGTTAATAGTCGTTATAATATCGTTATTAATATTATTATTGTTATTATTATCATTATTATCATTTTTACTGAGTAAATCCAGACTGCTCCGGTCTCTGGTGCCTCAGTAGGTGGTTGCGGATCCGTTTCAGAAGAATGTGGGCGAGAACCTTGCCTGGTATGCTGAGCAGTGTAATGCCATGGTAGTTGCTACAGTCCCAACAATCCCCTTTCCCCTTCCAGAGAGGGATGACCACGCCCCTCAGCAGGTCAGGGGGAATGGTACCAGACTGCCAAATGGCAGTCAGGACTGTATGCAGGCCCCGAGCCATAGGTTCACCCCCAGCCTTTAGCAGTTCAGCAGGGATATCACATATGCCTGCAGCTTTCCCACTCTTCAGCTTGGAAATCGCCAGCCTAACCAATGTTAGGGTAGGAGGTTCCTCACTGATGGGCGGGACCGGCACAGGCACTGCGACATCGCTTGCATCCAAGCTAACTGTTGGAGGGTCCACCTGGTACAACTGTTCAAAATACTCACCCCAACGTTCACGAACCTCAACATGATCTGAGATGATCCGTCCATCCGCTGATCGGACTGCAGTCATCTGTGAGGAGAGCTTAGGGTTTTCTCAGGGCTTGTTAGGCAGGGCGAAGGTCATTTACCAAGAAATGGCCTTCGACCTCCTCAGCAAGAATCCTGATGGACTGTTCCTTGTCCATTCTCAGCAGTGTCCGAGCCCTACGCACCATGGAACGACGCAAGACTTAATTCCCATTCAGCCGAGCCTTGCGACACGCTTCAGTGGCCTCTAATGTCTCCGGGGAAATGGCATTCTGCCTTGTCCTTGGGCGTACGCCAATGGTCTCCTGAGCTGCTTCGAGTGTTACGCGCTTGAAGAACTCCCACAGAGCAACTGGGTCCGTCAGGTTGCTGGTTTCTGTGAATCGGTCAGAGACTGCCGTGGTGAACCCACGGGCACACTCCACCTCCCTTAGTCTGTCCAAGTGAAACACCTTAGGGTGGCCACTGGAGGGACGGGGAGTTTTGAAGTGGACCCGCAGGGTAGCCACAAGCAGCCTATAGTCGGTGCCACAGAACTCGGCACTCCGGTAAACCCTGCAGTTCTGGAGGATCCTCCATCGCGTGCTAACAAGAATGTGGTCGATTATAATATATATGTTCATATATTATATATTATATATATACAAGTTATATGTTCAATATATATATATATATAATATACTATATATGGTCAC
>NW_023650188.1:0-2500 GCF_015228065.2 Penaeus monodon | reverse complement strand
TGCAGTTATAATATATCTTTTCCATACTATCCACACGTAATCAACCAACTACAATAATATGTACTTAGAACACTAATAATCACACACACCTATTAATAACGTTTTTATAATCGTATTATATCATTATTTTGAATTAATATAGTATCACTGTATATTACTGTTATGAATAATTATTTGACAATTTACTACCAGTAAAAATTAATAATATGATAATAATAACAATTAATGATAGTAATAACAATATTCTAACATCGTATTATTATAATTATACTGATTATTATTATTATTGCTATTATACAGTTATGAATATATTTTGCAATAATACTAACAATTAAAGTAATAATAATAATAATAAGAATAATTAATAATAATAATAATAATAAGAATAATAATAAGAATAGTAATAATAATTAATAATAATAATAAGATAATAAATAATGATAATAATTATAATGATTATTGTCATAATAATGATAATAATAATGATAATAGTATAATATTAATAATCATCAAATGTTATCCAAATTCTCTTTATTCTCACTTTTATCATCATTATTGTCATGATTAATAGAATTCAGGTAATTATTATCATTATTACCCTAATAATTGCCAGAATCATCAAATGAATGGAAAAAACGTCATTTTGGAGTCTACTCTCAAAAGGCTATATTTCGCTAGATTTTGCCGCTTTTTCGACTTTTGGGATTTTTTTTTCTTTACCTTTTTTATTATATATGGACACAATTCCTGTTATTATCATCATTATTATCATGATTATCATCATTATTATCGTTATCATCATCATTATCATCATTATCATCATTATCATCATCATTATCATCATTATTGCAATTATTATCATCATTATTGCAATAATTATCATTATTAATGCAATTATTGCAGTTATAATATATATTTTTACATCTATACTAATAACAACTACAATAATAATAGTAATAACACTAATAATAACAATAATAACGTTTTTATAATCATTATTTATATCATTATTTTAATTAATATCGTTATCACTGTAATTATTACTGTTATAATAATTATTTTGACAATTATACTACCAGTAAAAATAATAATAATAATAATTAATAATAATAATATTAATAATAATAATAAATAATAATATATAATAATAATAAATATAATAATAATATAATACAATCTAATATATATAATATAATATAATGATTAATTAATTAAATTAATCATCAAATAATCCAAATTCTTCTATTCTCAATTTATCATCATTATATTGATTAATTAAATTAGGTAATTTTATATTATTAACCTAATAATTGCCAGAATTCATATTAATGAAAAAACAATTCATGTTAGTTACTCTCAAAAGGCTATATTTCGCTAGATTTCCGCTTTTTTCGCTTTTGGGATTTTTTTTCTTTTACCTTTTTTATTATATTGGACAATTCCTGTTATTATCATCTATTATATCATATCTATATCATTATTATCGTTATCATCATCATTATTTCATTATCATCATTATCATCATCATTATCATCATTATTCCAATTAATATCTTTTAATAATTATCATTATTATCAATTATTGCAGTTATTAATATTATTTTACATCTTATATAATAACAACTCAATAATAATAGTAATAAAACTAATAATAAATAATAACTATATTATAATTATTATATATATCATTTTTTTAAATTTAAATACTTATCACTGTAATTATTACTGTTATAATAATTTGACAATTTACATAATCCAGTAAAATAATAATAATATAATAATAAAATAATATATTAATAATATATTAATAATAATATTATAATAATAATAATAATAATAATAATAATGATATAATATAAAAATTTAAAATATATAATAATGGATAATAAGTATATTAATATCAATAATCATCAATGTTATCCAAATTCTCTTTATCTCACTTTATCATATTATTGTCATTTAAATTTAGATTCAGGAAATATTCATTATTACCCTAATAATTGCCAGAACAAAAATTTGAATGAAAAACGTCATTTTGGAGTCTATCTCAAAAGGCTTATTTCGCTAGATTTTGCCGCTTTTCGACTTTTGGATTTTTTTTTCTTTACCTTTTTTTTATTATATATGGACCAATTCCTTTATTATCATCATTATTATCATAATTATCATCTTATTATAGTATATCATATCAATTATCATCATTATCATCATTTTATCATCATATTATCATCATTATTATAATTCATTATCATCATTATTGCAATTAATTATCATTATTATGCAATTATTTGACAGTTATATAATAAAATAATATTTACATTATACTAATAACAACTAAATAATATTAATAATACACTAATATTAACAATAATAACGTTATTTATATATTATAATATATTATTTATTTTAATTAATATCGTTATCACTGTAATTATTAATGTTATAATAATTATTTTGACAATTATTACTACAGTAAATAATATATGTAAATAAAAAATAAT
>NW_023650187.1:0-6092 GCF_015228065.2 Penaeus monodon | reverse complement strand
TTCCTTTCCAAAAAGTGCATCTGTTCGATCTCAATTTTCTAAAGCCATATTGATATGGGGTCAATACGTTTTCTTTTTCTAGCAGCCATGTCAACCTGAAGTTTACCATTTTCTCCATCAGCTTGCAGATGCAGCTGGTGAGAGAAATTTTTCACGAAGTTGTCTTCGTGATAAATGGAGGGAACAATGGAGGCATACCTCCAGAAACAAAATGCAAGAGATTAGAGATGACCTTGGCAGTTGGGTGACTAGCATCCACCCTAATCTTGTAACACAGTGTGACAGAAATTTGTCTAACTTGTAAGTTCGCCAGTCTCGTCCATCTAGGGGTCCTCATAGCCTTGTTCTGTATGGTTCCAGGGAGACCAACTGTTTGGGGGGAGGTGCACTATAGTCAAGGACCGAATTGCATGTGCGTAGAAGAGTCTTAAGACTTTAAAACCAGTGTCTTTCTTGTAAGATGTAAGCTTCCTAAGAATTTTTGAGATGAAACTTGGTTTATCAAATAGGAATGAAGGTGTGTGGTGGCAAACAGTTCAGAATTTAAGAAAATGCCGAGGACCTTGTAAGAGGGGACCCATTCAGGGGTAATGATGACAGGCAGTTACTCTTCTTAACTGAATTGCCTTTAACTTTTCTGCATTAACTTTTAGACCAAACTCTCTGGATGTTGCTTCAATTGAGTCTAATGCAGATTGTGCGTATGCATAGCAATATGATCCTATAGCTACAAGCTATAGGATCCTATAGCTATACATCTGTATAATAGCATACGACAATAGCTATGCGTCTGCTGGGAATGGAATTTTCATTAACCTTGAAATTAATATGTTAAGGAGAAAGGGACTAAGAAGTCCTTGGCTCTGGAACCTAGCTCTGGCATGTCTGTCCATCAGTAGTCTTGTATCTAACAAAGAAGTCTTACTTTGAGGCCTTTATCTGGTAATAAGGAGAAAATGACGTCTTTATTTGCAAGCTCGAATCTAAGAAAATTGCTATGCTGTCCTGTCCATCTAATAGTGAGAGTAGTGTGATAATGTCTTTAAACTCAATGGGTGTGCGCATTACAAATCAGAATGGGTATCCTATAGTTTTGGAGGGGGGGTCATTCTGTTATGCTTATACATCACATAAGACCCAGATAAAGTTTGTATATGACAATATATAAAGACTGTTCGTGTATATCTTTGCTTGTTTTACATCGGAACGTCGTCCCGGTGTGTTTGTTTATGCAGAGCGAAGGCGGATATCGTTCCGATTTCCACCATGTATGTGAGAGCACCTTTTGTCCCTCCGACGGTTGAGGAATTTATGATCATCTTTGAACAACCAGAATCACAGATTAAACCCTTTCGAGGAGGGGCCTTAGGGGATATTAGTGTGTATAAACCCTATGGTAATTACAGAAGAGGTGCCGGGTTACTATCTTTTCTCGAAAATATTGGCAAGAGATTAATTCCGTTTATTTATAAGCTCGTTAAGCCTGCCCTGCTTGATTTTGGGTCGGGTGTTATTGAGGATATGAGACAAGGGAATAACAGTTTTAGGGGTGGAGGCTGTTAAACATATCGGCGCGAGGGCGATGAGAAGAGGAAGAGTGCATAGAAAACGAAAAAGAGTGAAAGGAATAACAATTCGATCTAATTGTTCGAGCCATAAAAAAAATGTCTTTTCCCTGAGCTTAGTCAGTTATAGTCTCGTCTTGGCGAGGTTCGCAGCAATATAATTATTAACAATCAGGAATCAGTATGTCATCTTAAGTTGCTGGGGTAAGCGATATGTTTCCTTGGGCAAATAGATTGCACATGATTAAATCAGGGATAGAAGCACGGTCCGAGGTAGACGTGCTACCTTTTAACGCGGGGATAAACGGGTCTGTTACAGATAATTATGCAGAATTTAGATGGCCGGCCGGGCAAAATTGTTATATTGACTTATCACGATTGGTTTTAGAGATTAAGGGCAGTTTCAGAAAAGAGGATGGTGCTTTATTAAGCAAAGGCGATCATGCAGTGTTGTGCAAATCCACTATGAACTCGGTAATTAAATCTGTGACGGTTTACTTTAATGGGCAGCAAGTAGAACAAAATCCTCTGTATAATTTTTCGTCTTGTGTTCGCTTAGAAACGGGTATGTCTCCTTCACTGAAGAAAACATTAGGAAGAAATATGCATTATTATGATAATTCTAGCATACCAAGGAGCTCTGCGGAAGATTATTTTACAGGCGCTAGTGCATAAGAGAAATCTGATATGAATGCGGTTAAGACTCGTAGATTTCATTTTATGGCCCCGCTAATGTTAGATATAGCAACAATGGATATGTATCTAAGACAATGTGTCTAAGAGAATACGGCTTGACTCAGACCGATTTGTTATCAACACCGCACCGCAGACGGGTGAATCAAAGCCTGTGGTGAAGATAGAGACTTATAAGCTGCATTTAATAACACTTAAACCGAGAGATTCGGCGCGAGAGGCTCTTAATAAATCTTTAATTCACAGCCCTCTTATCTATATATTAAATAAAACGCTATACAAGACTTATGTCATGGAAAGCCGTCAGACCCAACTTGCTATTGACATGCTAAGGGGTCAATGATTCCTGAAAAATTATCTCTTTTTATGGTCGACGTGAAGGCTTATGCGGGAGACTAATAACATGAATCCTCTGCATCTGAGCAAACTTTTTGTTAACGTTAATAACAACTCTGTATACAATATAAGCACGAGTTTTCCGGGTCGTTGCTCAGATTTATATTGACACTCGCTGAATGCACTGGGGCTGGAAAAGGAACATTCGCTCGATAGGGATGGATTTGCAAACTGAGAAGCTGTAGGATGTGATAGTCTTAGAATTCTTCTTGGAAGTCTTAAAATTGCCGTTGAATTGTCATAGCCGCACGAGTCGAATATTGTTTTATTTTTGGTGGGAGATACACAAGGCATAATTTTACGTTGACAACGATCGCAGGGTGGTCGCAGATGTTAGAGTGTGCTAGAGGGTGTTTCTTGTCTGATCAAGTACCTATTAGAAAACAACCCATATTGAATTCTTTGTGATTAACATATTTACGTCTCGTCATAGACCAACAATTATGGGACATGTATTAGTAGTTATTGGGAAATCTTGCATTGCTTACTTTGATTCTTACGGGATCAAACCTCGTGTTTATACTCCTTGGTTGCGTGTGGAGCATATGTAATCTTTATCATGTATCATATTAATTTGCATGGGATGGATCTTATTATTAATTTTCTGCGCTGCTATTTTTCACGAGATGATTTTAAATATAATGATAGGAAGGTTATAAGATTTTGTATAGACACTTTAACATGCCTTGTTGTGAAAGATTATTTTGTGATAGATCTCTAAGCAGAAGGGAATGTAAGCAGCTGTTCTGCGGCTAGACGTTACTGCTTCCGATGTCTTTTTTTCCGTGATCGTGATTGGTTGAAGAGACCACCGAATACCTGGGTCATGCCCTATAAGAGACAGGTCGTCACTCAAACAAAACCCCTTGGAAACACTAACAGTTAAGGCCCAGACTATTAACTCCCGATCGTGACCCGTAAATAAGGTTTACTTCGCATACCTCTCACAAGATCAATTAGTTGAAAGCTTTCCACAAAGTTTTCTTGTCCTGTAGTTCTTGACAACATTACACCATTCAAAACAAGTAATTGAATCTGAAAAGATGACAGATACTGAACGTGTCCAGGGAGATTTATTACACACTGGTCGGGAGCCACAGAATAAAAAAGGTCTGAACTAAATCGGAAAATGGTTCAGAAGTCGGTCTAACCTATGCTGTGTGGTGCAGCGATAGCGATCTCGTCTAGCAGTCTTGCTGACCTGCGTTCAAATCCTTCGCCGCCAGTGGTTGATGGTAACCCCGGCCATTCCTTGCACACAAGGGGTCATTTAGAAACAAAAACAAACAGACAGCACGTAACACCAAGAATAACCATCGTTACAAATGGAATAAAACTAAATTGTTATTATTATTATTAGTATTATTATTATTAATGTACATCGGCAAATCGGTTCAGATGAGTTTATCTGATTCGGCTCTATACCCCTGCCACATTAAATGGTCAGTAACGTAGAAAGTAACAAAGGCCAAAAGCATTGTCAGACTGGGAGACTTAAATCGTCGATATCATATTGTATCGTCACACAATGTACTGTTTTACTGCATTTGTTTTATTAAATTTTTCTTTTGCAAATTCTTCTTAATCTTCGTCTTGATCTTCTTCATTACCTTATTTTTCTATTTTTTCTTCTTCTATTTTTTCTTCCTCCTCTTCTTCTTCTTCTTTAGGAAGATAAATACGAGAGAAAAATTAATTAAACCCGGACATCTAACTGTAGGGCTCGGACACTGCTGAGATGGGGCAAGGAACAGTTCATCAGAAATCTTGCTGAGGAGGTCGAAAGCCATTTCTTGGTAAATGACCTTCGCCCTGCCTACCAAGCCCTGAGAAAACTGAACCCTAAGCCCTCCTCACAGATGACTGCAGTCCGATCAGCGGATGGACGGATCATCTCAGATCATGTTGGGGTTCGTGAACATTTGTACCAGGTAGACCCCCCAACAGTTAGCTTGGATGCAAGCGATGTCTCAGTGCCTGCACTGGACCCAGTCATCAGTGAGGAACCTCCTACCCTAACACCCCCCTAACGGAAGCCGCCTTGCCGCGGTGGGGGGGCTTGAGGTCCCAATGATCTGGTGAGCCGGACCAGTTTGATTGATTGTTTTATTTAAAATTATCTGCCGCGTCAAAAAGCTAAGGTCATTAGCGGCGAATACCTTGTTAACTAGAAATATTAAAAATTTTTAAAACTTTAAAAAATCTATCAATAAATATCTTACAAATAATAATAAATAGATTAAAAATCAGAGCATAAATATTATGCTCTAAGTGCAAAAAATTATTGCATAAACATTATGCAAAATTAAAATTTTTAATTGAAAATATTAGCTCCCAAAGGGAAAATTAAAAAGACCCTCTATGTCACAATTTTCCCCCCAATACGTTTTTCAGTGTATATGGGGGAGACAAGTACATACGTCTTTGGTCTGAGAATGTTGCACATCTTTCCACTACATGTGCGATCGTTAATGGCTCTTGGCATCCTTCACAAAGTGCTTCATTTTTAGCCATCATTGGCCCATGAGTCAGTCTTGTGTGCCCGATTCTTATTCTTGTTAATACAACTTCCACTTTTTTGGTTGGGATGGATGCTAGTCGCCCAAATGCCAAGGTCATCTCTAAAGTCTCGCAGTTTGTTTCTGGAGGTATGCCTCCATTTTCCCTCCATTTATCACGAAGACAACTTCTGATTTCTGGGTTTCAGGTCGGTGTGTGGGAGAGGAAAACGAGCATCACAAAAGGCTGAGCGCAGCTGCCTTTGCCTTCTGATCAGCTCGCTCATTCCCACTGATACCAACATGCGCTGGCACCCAACATAGAGTTATCTTTTTACGTTTTTGACATCAGTGCAAGCCAATCTTGAACCTCCCTCACTATTGGATGTGATGAGTTTAAGCTCTTGATTGCTTGTAAGGCACTACGAGAGTCACAATATATCACAACAGAATGGTTCGTAAGATCTCTAGCCATCTTAACTGCTGTAAGGATGGCATGTAACTCTGCAGTGAGATCGAGGGTGCTAGAGAAAGACTGCCAGATGCAATCTTCCTTCTGCTCACTGCTGCAAAACCCCGCCATTTTCAGATTTCGAACCATCTGTATAAATTGCATCTGATCCCCGGTATTTAGAAATGTGCTGAAGAAATTTCTCTCGGACTTCTGCTTCGGATCTCTCCCTTTCCCAATTCCCACTAAATCCAGCTCAACTTGATTAGTCCAAGGGGGAAATTGGGGAATTCCAACAGCCAGAACCTTAGTGAGACTCAAATTAAGATCTTCCACAAGATTCCTCATTCTCCTACCATAGGATCGGCTATCTTCAAAGGGGGGGGAAAACCAATCTGGATGTAGGAGACCCGGAAACTGTAGTCCCCGTGTAGTAAAACAGGTCATGTATTCTCGGTGTAATGAAGAGGTGGTTTTCTCCATCTTCAC
>NW_023650186.1:5000-6092 GCF_015228065.2 Penaeus monodon | reverse complement strand
AATACAGGTAGCATCCCAATCAGTATAAGTAACAGTAGGATCATGAAAAACTAATCATGGTTCTTTCTGTATGAAGCATGTCAATTCCCTCTTGTTAATTTATGCAACTACCATGGACAATGCATACAATCATATAATGAAATATGAAAACAGGCATGTAGTGGTACAAATTACGATGTACAATCTTATCAAGTTTAGATTCCTGCAAACAGTTCATAAGTTTTACAAACCTTTGTCACTGCAGGACTTCTGGCAAGAGCACAAGTAGCTGAAAGGTGGCTCTTGTTTCACAGTGTCAGCTACACTCCTGTGTTCTTGCCTCTTGCTAACTGGAACTCCTGGAGTTTTGAATTCTTTAACCTTGCCTGATGAAGCATTTTTTCAACTTTAATGCTGAAGACTGATTTGCAGAAACTTTGGAAACAGAGGAGTTCATGGAATCATCGTCTAGGGAAATATCATCCATAAAATCATCATCATCTATAGTGTAGACAGAAGGTGAGTTAGATCTTCCAGTAACCTTTTCTGATTCTTCAGGTCTAGTGAGAAAGTTCTTGAGACTCGACTGCTTTGCTGGAGGCTTGGTGATTTTTGCTCTAGCAGCCTGACTTAAACTTGGTCTTGCTTGTGAACTTGAGCTTTTGGATGATGTGCCAGTGAAAGGGTTTGAAGAAGCTGTCTGAAATGAGTTCTTTGCTGAGAAGACCCACTTGAGGATGGTTTAGATGTAGAACTGCTGCTTTGCCTGTCTCCCAGATGCCAGGACGACCTCTTCATCAAAATCATCATTGAAGAAAGAATCATCAACATCCATCTCAAAGTCTTCATCAACACCTGAGTTTCTATTTCCAGCCTGAGCATTCGCTGTTCTTGCATTAGCATTGTTTCTGTTATGCCCAGCATCTCTCTGATTATTACTGTTAGTCCTCATATGTCCATTCTGACTACCTGAAGATGATGCCTGGCTCTCTATCTGACTTAAGGCTGCCTCAAATTCAGCATCAAGGAAATCATCATCACCCAGGTCATCCAAGTCATTTGCTGGTACAGTGTAACATTATTCTGTAAATATTAATTCATTTATCATATTTA
>NW_023650185.1:5000-6092 GCF_015228065.2 Penaeus monodon | reverse complement strand
CAAAAAACCCCCCAAACACACACACACACACACACACATACACAAACCAAAAATTATATATGTATATATGTATATGTGTGTGTCGTGTGTTTAATCATATACACATACAGATGTATTTAATATATAATAATATTTATATATATATATATAGGCTATAGATATGTACAATATATATATATATATATATATAATATAATTATTAATATAATATATTATATATATACATATATATATATATATATATATATAATATATATATATTAATATTACTATATATATATACACCATTGTAAATACACACACACACACACCACACACCGACACACCCCACCACACACCACCACACACACACTCTAATATATATCTATATATATATATATATTATATATATTTTATATAAAACACATATATATTCTTCTTTGTCTGGTGCTTCTTTCACGACATGCCTTTTTGCATCCATTTTCTGCATGACCACTCCCTTTCTCTGGTGAATCACTTAAAAGGCCCCATTCTTTTCCACGGGGACTGGGGCCATTTCCTGAGATGTCTGCCAAAATTTACAAATGCGTTCCCGGGGTGTGTGCGTATTTTTTTCTTCTTTCTTTTTTTTGTTATTGTAGTGGTGAGCGGGGTTGCATTTGTGTATATATGTGTATGTGTTTTCTGCACCTTCACAGAGAAGAAGTGTGGAATTTTTCCCTTAGCAAATGGCACTCACAAGCCACAGGTTGTTTTAATGACATTCTGTATATTATCTAGAAGTGTCGAAAATATTCTTTACTATGTATAGTAGATCATAGATACTATTGCATCAGATGCCTTGTTGTTGCATTTTTTACAGGAGTGTGAGAATACATGTTTCAAACAGCGGCCACCTACTGCCGCTGGGCTAGTGAGAAGGTTATGCCTTTCACTTAACCGTAAGCCTCCTGTAGGCATTCTATCACTATGCTTTCGGTAATGATTGCTGAGACAATTCTAAATAGCTTGGACACATATGTGCAAGGCACTGGTGAAGCGTTCCTTTGCAAACTTTGCTAAATTCAACTAAACGTAGAATCCACAATGGTGATCACCATCCATCTCTTCTAG
>NW_023650184.1:0-5000 GCF_015228065.2 Penaeus monodon | reverse complement strand
TTTAGACACAATCCCTAACAGAGTGTAAAAGTAACATGGGAGCCTAAACGCCAAAGTAGGCAAAAATACTAAAAATGAACCTGTGGAAAATTCGGCCCTTGGAATATAAATGAAAGAGGTGAAGATTTTAGAATTCTGAGTACAAATAATCTAGTTAAGCCTCATTTTTTCCAACACCCCCAAGACACTTAACGGGGTTTTTCACCAGACAAAAAAAAGGGGAACGCAAACCAAATTGACAATGTGTGAACCAAAAAAAGGGAAAAAAGTTGCAAAAAAATTGCCAAGAAAAAGCCCTGGTGCGCTGAAACAGTGCCCACCAATACAATATGACTTTCAAATAAGACTAAAAAAGATGGACGTCCAACACCCCCTCTAAGTCGACTAAAAAACCTTGAAAACCAATTACAGTTACAGTGTAAAAAAATTTTTGAAGTACTCAATCAATGTGAAGATGATAAAACACCAAATGAGTTGGGGGAAAAAAAAGGGAACTCTTGCTGAGGTGTTAAGAAACTACCCCCAAAAAAGAAAAGACAAATTCCCCGGGATTTAAAAAAACCCTAAGTGAAATTGAAACAAGAAGATGCATAAAATAAAAGGGGTAGAATAATCCGTTTGAAGAATTAATTTACAAAAAAAAAATAAAAAAAATTAAAAGTTTATTGGACGAGAAAAGGGAAAAAAATTTTTAATGAACATTGCCATGAATTGAAAACTAAAAAAACTTACCAAGGAGTACAAAAAACTCAGAAAAATTTAAACCTACAAGGACATATCAAAACTGAAGATGGACTTGTTTTATGGATAAAAAAAGAAGCCCAAAGATAGATGGAATCAATATTGTTCCAACCTATAAAAAAAGAATAAAGATCTAACAACAACATTAATTAGACTTAATGACGCGAAGAGGCCCCCGCCATGCTAGACAAGTTATAAAAGCCAAAAAAGGAATTAAAGAAAAAAAACCCCCGGGAAATAGATAAAATAACAGCGGAGCAAATCAGGAATGTGCGAGGGTGTTGAATTTTCTACAAATTTTTGTACAAAAAAGGGAAATGAAAAAAAGAGGGGCCAAAAAGACGGGGAAATCAGTTTTTGCTCCCATACAAAAAAAGGGGGCACTTTCCATGCAACAATAAAGGAAAATTTGCATTAATAAGCACAGCAGCAAAAAAAAATTAAAAATTATGCGGGGAAAGAATGAAGTTGAAAAAGAGAGAAGTTCAGACGAACAACAGGTTTTTTCCCCCTGGAAAAGTACCCGAAAACCGATTCTAAATCTGAAAATTTTCTAGAGAAAAACAAGAACATTTGAAAGACCTTTTACCTGGTTCATGTTACTTTAAAGCTTTGATACTGTTTTATCACGATATCCTCTGGAATAACAGAACGATAAAGTTTCCCAAAAAAAAATCACCCAAATAAAAAAACCATGTATGACCAAAAACAAACAACTGTAAGAACCATTATGGGGTTTAAAGAAGGTTCGAATCAAAAAGGGGTGCAAAGGGTTGCTTCTGTCTCCGCACCTCTTTCATATTCTGAAAAATTATAGAGGTGCTCTAGAGAATTTTTAAGGAACTTAGTGTTGGAGGATACAAAAAAATCAAATTTAAAGGGACGCCGATAATAGTTTTTTTTAAATTTCCAGCAAAATCACGAACTACAACAATACTAGATAAAAATTTAAAAAGCAAGCGAAAAGTCTGTTTCTTTTGCCATGAAAACTAAAATCATGAAGATTTAAAGATAACCGGAAAGAAAAATGATGAACATGTTTTCAATGAATGGGTGGTTGTGGAAAATGTGAGAGTTCACTTATCTTGGGGCTGTTTAACTAATACATATGATGATTCACGGAGATAAAAAGAAAATTTCCATTGCCAAAAACCCACAGTTTTCTCTCAATAACATCTGGAAAGACCCAAGCATTTCCCTTTCGCAAAGCGAGGTTTTGAATCTTGTTTTCCAAATTTCACGTATGGTTCTGGGGTTGGGTGCTGAAGAAAAATAGACAAGAAAAAGATCAATAGTTTTTAAAGTGGTTTAAGACGGTATTTTTAAATGGACAAAGAAAACGAATATTTAAATGCTGAGAAAAAAAAATGTAAAGCCGGCGTGGACATCTTTAAAAAAAGGAAATCAAAGTTTATTGGGATGTGTGAAAGTAAAAAAATATTGGGAAAAAATTTTCAGACAGGGGTGGTGATAGGGAAAAAGAGGAAGAGGCAACCCAAGACAGACTGAGCGACAACATCAAAATATTTTCGGGTTTTGATGGTAAAGTGGAAAGAAAAAACGCAGATCGAGTTTATGGAAGGATGGTGGAGAGGTCCACGGCTGCTCAAACATGAGCAACCATTATTGATGATGATAATAGTGCATATATTTTAGTTATATTTTGTATATATATGTATAATATATTTAAAATATGACAAGGCCCATCAGAACAAGGAGAGGTACAACAGAAAAAGCAGTGTAGACAGTGCAGACAGTAAAAAAAAATGTCAATTTACATTTTGGTAGATAACAATTTTTTCCTAAAGATATTGTGCTTTATTGAACCAAGAATTATGGGCTTATGATGTTAGTTTGTAAAGAAAATAAAAGACATACACCCCCGGGGGATATCGTGAAAGCCATAGTGTTCCAACTAAAAATGTAAAATCAAGAGACCAGACCAAAAAAAATGACCGAAGAAAATTATAAAAATTATCCCCAAGTAACATGCAGGCGAGCAGGTAGAAAATAAAAATATGAGAGCCCCAAAATTTAAAACCCCTCGGGAATCTCTGCTTTTCACAAAGTTTTTTCCCCAAAAACAAAAAGTAGGAAACTCAAGCACATGGTGCCAGCTGTCCCATGTTCAGGATTTACTGGCTTTAAAACAAAGTCAATCCCTTTAACAAAATTTTTTATAAAATAAAGGCAACTCTAAAAAGTTTTTTGGGGAAATGGGAAGGTATGACGTGGTGTTCACCACAGAGATGCCCGGTAGGTCTGTAGCCTCATTCTGGTCTGACAACCCACCACCCCCTTCCCCCAACTAGTTTTTCCCCACAATGCAGTCTCCCAGACAAATCCTCTACCCAAACTTTTCCCCTTTTGCTTCCTATTCCCTTCCATAACTCCCCCACCCCTAAAAAAAACTCGACAACCCAACCCATTTTATCTCTCCTCTTATCTACATTAACCTCACGTGAACCCCAGCCCACGCCCAACCCCCCGGGTAAGCAATTTCAAACCCGATTATCCGAACCTGACCTCATCACTGGCAGAGTCCTGGACCCCAGCAACGCAAAAAGCGATTTGTTAACGAAGCGGGGGAGCAAAAAGAAAAAAGTAAGCTCAGATCAATCCACCCGGGCAGCAAAATGAGAAATAAGCGAAATAACAGAAGGGAAAACGACAAAATAAGAAGCTACAGCTACAGAAGCGAGTGGAGTGATGCAAAGTACCACCAGTAAGTACCCCTTTGTAACAGTCGGCGAAGGACTGGGCAGTCCCGAGTTTCTGCTTGAAAATGCTTGGGGGATCGGGAAAAGGGTGATTTCAGTTCGATTCACGGGTTAAATACACGAGCTGGTCCTGTTCCGTTAAGAGAAAAAGGGGATCCCACGAGGACAAGGGTTGTGGACCTGATGTGACCCAACCGGGGATATGCTGAGCCCCGGGTTGTGGAATCGACTGCAGAACTATCCCTAAAAAACTCCATACAGACGAGAAAACAGATATCATTTGCTCACATCATTATTCCAGTTCATTGTAGCAAAAGCTTCTGAATCAGATCCTTCCCCCCCCCGTTAGTTTTTTTTTTTTTTTTAATAAAAAAATAAAAAAACATTGCAACCTTAGCATTATATTGACCAAAATAATTGCAAAAATAACCCCAGTAACGCAAAATCCAGGATAACATTCAAGTATTTACCTCCAAAAATGTTGTTACCTCATTAAAAAAGTGCGAACTCGCATCTAATGAAAAAAAATAGATCGACATGACAGTAATCACGAAAATGGTTCAACGAGATACATTAAAACCCTGGAACCTACGGGTTTCTTCAAAAACAAGATAGTGGGGGGCAGAAAAGGTGGGGTTTTAATTTATATGCAACATAATCCCATGCAAACAAAAAATCCTTTGTCCCCAACGAAAGACTTTTAAACTTTTTTGGGTTTCGCCGCCCCGATGGTTGCCTGCAAAAACAGTTTGCTGGTAATTTTGGGGAAAAAATTTCCCCATATGGCACATGCTAATTGAAAATGTTTTTCCTTTAAGAAAGTATATAAATCCCTTCTTTATAATTTTTTGGGGGCCCTTAATACTTCCTGGTTGTAAAATCCTCTGCATTGAAATTTTTAAATAGGTTGTGACCTTCCCCATGTGTGGAAAAATACCTTTGGGCAAAACATAAAAATCAAAGAACTATCCATGAAAGTCCAATTTTTCTTCCCCTTCAGGATTTCACTCTGGGCTGGGGCGTTCTCAAAGCCCCTGTCCCATGTCAACTTAAATATAAACCCGTTTGGGATCAAATTTAAAACTGCTTCCCCTTAGAAAGAACACTATCACAGGGTAAACCATGTGTCACCAAAGGGGCAAAGCCTATCCTGACAAAACAAAACTATCATAAAAAAATAATTGATAAATCGGTGAAGCAAAACCACAAATCATGGTATCCACTTAGGAACATAAGGAAAAAAGAAATGACCTCTCTTTAAATCAGCAAAACTGCCCATATCCGAGAGCACTGTAACATCACCATCGCACTTTTAACATCAACAAACACCCTCAATAAGTGCCCCCCCTTTTAAACAACGTAAGCGAATAGAGATGATAAGCATTTAAGGATAGCAAACCCCCTGGCCCCGATGGCATCCCGCAAAAATTTCATGAGAATTCACTCCCAGCTCGCCACCCCCCTTGCGCATTTAATAGCTCCCTCAGGGGGTGTGGTATTGACTTATGGAAGCAGCCATCACAGTCCCAATACAAAACC
>NW_023650183.1:0-2500 GCF_015228065.2 Penaeus monodon | reverse complement strand
TTGATTAAAAAAAAATTTTCCCGACCCCATTATTGAAATGCGCATGCGGTAGGTTGCCCCGGGTTTACTCTCCCAGAAACATTTTGCCAAAACCATTTGTTCGAGTGAAACTGGCCCCTGTCTCGGGGAGTGAAAAAGGTTTATAATTAAACCTAATTCATAGCGTGGATATTGCTTTGCACTAAATTTTTTATGTGTAGTTTCTTTGAATTTTCAGTTTTTTTTAATATTTGGACGCCGGGCGCCACGAAACTTTGCTTCACTGCCCAGGGGGTTAATGGGGCAGCGCCAAATTAAACCCCCGTGCCACCTGGGCTTTTTGCACTCGCTGGGACGTGGGTATTACATTTATTTTTGTTTTCTTTTTTTTATATTTTTAAATATTATATGGTAATGGTTGAATCTTTTTTTACCCAATTTATGAAAGTAAAACAAATTGATAACTAAATTATTCAAAGACGAAGTCACCTTTTTTAAAAAAAAGATCTTTAAATTATTATATATTTTTAAAATATATAAAATTTATTATAATATATATTATATATATATTAATAAATATTTTATATAATATAATATTTAATATAATAATAATATATATATTTAATATAAATATTTTTTAAAAATTTTTATTAAATTAGGTAATTTATTATAATTTTGATTTTATTTAAATAAATTTCCCAAAGAAATTATAAAGGGGTATTAAATTCCATATTCTTTCCCCCATTAATTTATTTAATTTTGGTTTATTAGATATAAATTATATATATATATTATATAATATAATATATATATATATATATATTTTAAAATTTTATTATAATATATATATATATATATATATATATATATATATATAAAAATTTAATAATTTTTATAAATTTTAATTAATTAATATAATATTGGTTTTGTGGTGTTTTGGGTTTTTGGGGTTTTTTTTTGGGGTGTTGGTTTTGGGTTTGTGTTTTTGGTGTTTGTGGGTGGTTGGGTGGTGTGTGTTGTGTTTGTTGTATATGATTTTTTTATTATTATTTATTATTATTTATTAATTATTATTTTATATATATATTTTATTTAATATATATATATATATAATATATATATATATATATAAAAAAAAAACAAAAATCCCCCCCATGGTGTGGGGGTGTGTGTGTGTGTTTTTTTTATATATATTATATTATATATTTTTTTTAAAAAATTTTAAATATCATATATATATATATTTTTAATATATAATATATTTTCTTTTTTAACGGTAGGTTCTGTCTACCCGCCGGTCACAGCATGTATTTAAATTGTAGTTTTCATTTTGTGATGCTCTTGATGAGAGTGGTGGGGTCCCGTTCCTTTCCACGAGAGGCCGGTGTTACTTTAAGGAAATCATTCCCCTTTTTTATCGGGTTTGGGGACCAGCACTGACTTTGGCGGGCTTGGCCCCCCAGGGTTAGGTAGGATTCGAGGTAAAGGTCCTTGCCCAGGGGACAACGCCCCGGCCGGTGACTGAACCCTTAAATCAGTTTCCGTGTGAAGTCCGACGCTCTAACCTTGGGCCCCCGGGGGCCCTTACGATCATGGGCCCATGATTTTCTTTCAATTTTGAGCGGGGGTTTTTCCCTTGCTTTGCCCGGGGTTTTTATCGAGTCACCATCTCTATTTTCCGGCACTGACTTGGGGTGGCTTTGGGCCCCCCAGTGGTAGGTAGGCAATCGAGGTGAAGTCCTTTCCCAAGGGGAAAAACGCGCCGGCCGGTGATCGAACCCTCGAACTCAGATTGCCTTGGGCGTCTGGAGTCCGACGCTCTAACCATTCGGCCACCCCGGCCCCAAAATATATAATTTAATAAAATATATAAAAAATATTTTATTATATATATATATGGTAATTTCCGAAAAAGACAACTGGGTCTTTCCTGACAAATTTATATCATCAGATTTGTTTTTTGTGTGATGGAACGAATTGAGATCATTTTGTTTCATTCTCCAGCCGACAATCTTGATGTGATTTTATAAGTCCCAAGCAGGGGAGGGCATGAAGTAGACAGGGAAAAAGGGGGGAAAACAACTGAAATAAGAAGAAAGGAGAAAAAAATGGTAAAAAAAACCAAAAAAAAGCTTTAAATCGGAAAAGAAAAATTACGGACATCACCGCCACTTTTAATGTCTACGCAACGACGCAACAACTTTCAAAAAACTCTACGGGAACCAAACCTATCGTTCGGTAAATATCTACGGTAACCCGTTTTAAGCCTAGTAAAAAACCAAAGCAGGCTCATCAGGATTTCTCCTGTGTTCTGGACGATTTTACGGGGTAAAACCCCCCCAACGGGTTTTCCTTATACTGAGTGTTGGGTGTGTGTGTGTACATACCCAAATTTTGTCGGATATATGGTCAGGACTCCAGAAAAAACAGTGCTAGTAAAAATACGAATACTGAGTTGAGCTAAGGGGAACGGGTGCTGTACCAACGACCCTGGGAACTGTGAATGTATGTGTGACAGCAC
>NW_023650182.1:5000-6093 GCF_015228065.2 Penaeus monodon | reverse complement strand
ATAATATATAAAATATATATATATTATATATAAAATTATATATTTTAATATTATATTATATATATATAAGTGGTGTGTGTGGTGTGTGGTGTGTGTGGTTGTTTGTGTGTGTGGGGTTTGTGGGGTGTGGGAGTGTGTGTGTGTGTGCGTGTGTGTTGGGGGTTTGCCGTGCGTGGTGTGGGGGTTTTGGTGTGGTGTGTGTGTGTGGGGTGTGGTGGTGGTGTGTGTGTTCGTGTGTGTGGGTGTGTGTGGGGTGTGGGGTGTGTGTGTGTGTGGTGGGGTAGAATTATGTATATGCGAATAATAAAAATTATTATATATATATATATATATATTAAATTTTAATATATAATATAATTAAAAATATTAAAAAATTTTATAATTTAAAATTAAATAAATATAATTTTAATATATATACATATAATATATAAATAATAAAATTTTAATATTATAATATATATATATATATATATATATAATATTATATATATATAAATATATATTCGTTCATTCACTTTTAATATTTATTTAAGCTACCTGAAATATTTTGCGACAAAGTGTACGAAGAAATAAAAACTATCGTCTTGCCACCAAACCCTCGCTTACGTTGTTTGCTTGACCGATCGCGGAGCGCCCGGTCGCCTCCTTGGTGGTCTACGAGAAAGAGAGACGTTTTGTTACTAAAGGGCCCAATAAGGATTTTGCTCATGCATGAAAATTTGAAAATATACAGTTTTGAGGAATCTCAGGTTTATCTTGAATGTTTTCTTTCTTATATTTTGGCTTTTTTCATGCTTTTACATACACTATGTTTTACTTTTTTTTATTACAAAAAAAACAGGAAAGAATGGAATTTTTTTAAAGCATTAGGAAATATAATTATAAGTGGATTAATTGAAAGATTGCAAACATAAAGGGTTGAATAAATCAAGTGGAAAGGGGTTAAAATGAATAAAGTCAAAAGGCCTTTTAAAAGTTCAAGGAAAAAGGGCCCTTTGGGAATCGAGCTCGTTATGCGTAATTTAAAACCCCACCAATTTTATAAACAGTTACCTGTAAAATGCATTTATATAGGTGTGTGGTGTGTGTGTGT
>NW_023650181.1:0-6093 GCF_015228065.2 Penaeus monodon | reverse complement strand
CATAAAAAATAAAAAAAAATAAAAAATAAAAAAAAAAAAAAAAAAAAATAAAAAAAAAAATAAAAAAAAAAAAAAAAAAAAAAAAAAAAAAAAAAAAAAAAAAAAAAAAAAAAAAAAAACATCCCCAAAAAAATAAAATAAAAATAAAAAAAAATAAAAAATTTTAAAAAAAATAATAAAAAAAAAATTTAAAAAAATTTAGAAAAAAAAATTTTTTTAAAAAAAAAAAAAAAAATTAAAAAATTTAAAAAAAAACCACTTTAAAAAAAATTTTTTTACAACATACACAACATCAAATTTGAAAAAAGGGGGAAAAAAACACTAAAAATTTTTTTTTTAAAAAGGTAAAAAAAAAACCCCCCCAAAAATAAAATAAAATAAAATAAAATTAAAATAAATATAACATTATCACAAAAAAAAAAAAAAATAATAAAAAAAAATAAATAAAAATACATAAACAAAAACCCAAACCAACAACCCAACAACATAACACACCCCCAAAACACACAACATATATAATAAAATAATAAATAATAATAATAAATAAAAACATAATAATAATGAATAGTAATTTTGGTATATATTATAAAAATTATTTTTTTTTTGGGTTTTTTATGTTTTGGGGGTTTTGTTTTTATGTTTTGTGTGTTTATATATATATTATATATATTATTTAATATAAATTATATATTTTTATTAAAATAACATAATTTTTTTTTTTTTAACATTATTTTATATAGTATAATTTTTATATATTATATTTAATTTTTATATACAAAACCCAAAAAACCCAAAAAAAAAAAAATAAAAAAAAAAATAATAATTATAATTAAAATTTTATATAATATTATATTTAAATATAATTTTATTAATATGTAAATATAATGTATATTTAAAATTTATATGTTATATAAAATGTATATATTATTTTGGGATATATTTTATATGTTATTATTATTATATTTATATAGATAATTAAATATATATATTTTTTAAAATTTTATATTATAAAATTATATTTTTATTTTAAAATATATTATTATATTATAATTATTCCCTATTATATATTTTTTTTTAAATTTTAAAATATATATTAAAATTAATATCAATATTATATTAAATATACATATATTATACCCATATTAAATAATATATATATATTATTATATATAAAATATTATTAAAAATTTTATATATATTACAAATTATTTTATTTCTATTATATTAATTATTTTATTAAAATATTAATTTTTTTTTATAATATCTTTTACTTTTATTTAAATATTATCTTTTTTTATATTTTTAAAAATTTTTAATCTTCTAAAAATTTAAAAATTTTATATTATTTATATTATAAAATATTGTTATTTTTTTTTTAAATTTATATATATTTTATTTTATTATTTTTATTTTATATATTTATATTATTATAATATATTATATATATATAAATTATAAAATTAGTATATTATATAAAATATAATAAAATATAAAATTATATTATATATATTATATAGTATTTTATAAATATATATAATATATATATAATATAATTATATAATATACAAATATATATATAAATAATATATATTATATAATATAATATATAAATATTTTATGTAATATATTATATTTTTTTTATTATTATTTTTAATTATATATATTTCCTTATTAAATTTTATAAATATATATATATATATATATATATTATATTATTATATTAATTTATAATATATATTATATATAATTATATAATATATAAAATAATTATATATATATTAAAATTTATATATTATATTATAATTAAAATTGTTTATTTTATTTAACTTATATATTATAAAATTTTAAATTATATATTTTAAAATTACAATTAAATTATTATATTTTATTATATATATTATAAAATAAAATTCATAAAATTCCTATATAATATTTTATATATATATATTATATATATTTTATTTTATTAATTTTAATTTAATATAAAACAGAAATATTGTATCCAATCAAAGACAGAGTCCGTTATTACTATAAGAGTTTAATACAGCGATCCACGAAGTTGATCCACCACCAAAACTCACGCATGCTTCGTCACTCGTTGGCACAGTCGGAACCCCGTTTCAGGGGGGTGTGGGGGGCACGCCCCCCCCCGCAGGAGAAGACCGGGGGCCCCAGTGTTGCAGGAAAGAAATACAGACCTTTGGTCCTGTCCCCGGGATCGTCTTGGGGAGAGGCTTCCGGGTTTTTGCCCCCCCTTCCTCTCTTTTGGTTCCGTGGGAGGGGGGGAGTTTTTGAGGCACGTGTCCCCCCTCGCTCTGCGGGAAACGATTTCCCGGAAGATATCAAGAAATAGAAATTTTTGTGTGCAATGCTTTTTTTTTTTTTTTTTCTTTTTTCTTTTTTTGTCTCAAAGCAGAGACGTAAAGGGGGGAAAAATTGAACGGGTCATAATTTTCACGTTTACGTGTGAAAAATTTAGAGCAAAAGAGCCCTTCTATTTCCCTGCAGATAAAAAATTTATCCATTTTTTTTCTTTTTTTTTTGGTGACCACCTAGTCCATTATAAGACACAAACCCCAAAACAAACAAACCAATAAAGAAAATGCACTTTGTCTGCTTGATTACCTCCCCAATGCACTTTTTAAAACCAAACAATGAACATTAAAGCATTTTCGAAAACGAGGAATTTTTCAAGCGATATCCGTTCGTCGAAGAGAGAGGTAAGTGCCATTAAAAAAAATCAATTTTCAGGAATGAAGATGAAAGGGAGGATGGCCGGGCAGTTTTTTTGTGAGGTTGGAGACAAATATACGTCTTAGGAAGAAGAGCTCAAGACGAAGCAATAAACTGAAAAAGAAACGACGTGGTAGGAAAGAGTTTGGAAAATAAAATTTTAAAGGTCACCAAAAAAGGATTTTTTGATTGTCTCTGAAGCCCTGGGAATCAGCGCAAAAAAAAATGGTTCAGACCGAGACCCCTTTCTTAGAGGATCAAACCTTCAAAGAACTTGAGTAATTGGAAGAAGACGAAAGACCTTCCATAGAAGAAAAAACTAAAAGGGGTCGAGAAAAAAAAGAATATGAAGTCTTATTATTTTTTTTTTCATAACACTAGAGCAGTGCGCATGTGTGTCATGAAATTCACTTCCTGTTACATTTCTTAAGTTTTAATTGTATATTTTACAATCCATGTTCATTTTACGTGTAAACTGTGCCGTATAGTCCCAAAATACCATGACATATGATAAACGCCTATTCTCTCAAAATAATTGCATATATTTCAGTTGTATTAGGCTCTCTTTTTGCTATGTATCCTTCTCATGCACAAGATAATTTTGTGGCTATGTTCTGCAAGTAATGATACACAATTCAAAACAGCTTAACATTATCTCCATTCCTCTTCTTCTCGCTGGCATCATATTAACATTTCCAAACACTTCTCGTGTATTTTCCTCGTCCTCATATTTCTGTGTGGAGAAATTTCAAGGACTTTCTCGTTTTGGGGAAGTGGGTCTTGTGCTCTAGTGGTTTAACATTGTTATATATGTATGTTTGTATAAATGTATTTTACACATGGGGTTGAGTGTGTGTGATTGAGTGGAGTGTGAGTGTGAGTGGGGTTAAAGTGTGAGTGTGAGTGTGAGTGTGAGTTGTCAGTGTCAGTGTGAGTGTGAGTGTGAGGGGTCAGTGTCAGTGTCAGTGCCCGTGTCAGTGTGGTGTCAGTGTCAGTGTTTTTTCGGGTGTCAGTTGGTCATTTTCCCGTGTCAGTGTCAGTGTCATGCCCAGTGTCAGTGTCAGTGTCAGTGTCAGTGTCAGTGTCAGTGTCAGTGTGTGTTTGTGTGTGTGTGTGTGTGTACATATTCTTCTTCTTCCGGTGCTCTGTTCCTACGATAGGCTCTTTTTGGCATTCTTTTCTCCACGACCCTCTTTTTCTCTGTTCATTCATTTAACATGCCCAATCCTTACCCGGGACTGAAAGGCCATTCCCGAGATCTTTGGAAAAGATTAGTCAGGGTTCCCTTCCCTGACGGTGTTTTTGTTGTGTGTGTGTCTTTTAGAAGGGTTTGCCACCCAAAGGTAAACAGTCCCCTTTAACTTATCTTTATTTTATTCCATAGACATGACCCTGAAAAGGTGTTTCCACTCTGGGTCGAAGTGGACCTGGGAGCATTAGTGGCGAAGAGCAGGCTCCATACTCCTCAGGACCAGAACCCCACTACCGTTATAAACAAAAGTAATAATAATAAAATTAAAAAAATCCATATATACATATATATATACATATAACATATATACATATATACATATATAAAAATACATATTTTATATATATACATATATATATATACATATATATATACATATATATATATACATATATATATACATATATATATTTTACATATATATATACATATATATATACATATATAATACATTATTATAACATATATATATACATATATTATACATATATAACTATTATAAACATATATATATACATATATATATATAAAATACATATATATATCATATATATATATAAATAATATATATAATATATATATATACATATATATATACATATATAAAAAATATATTTTACAATATAATATACATATAATTAATATATATAAAATATACATATATATTATTAATCTATATATTAAAATATATATATACATATAATATATACAAAATATATATACATATATATATCATATATATATACAAAAATAACAAAAATTACCCTTTCCCTTCCATACCTCTTCCCTTTTTCCGTTCCTCCTTCCCCCGCTGTCTATCCTCCCTTCTTCCCCCTCCGTTCCCCCCCTTTTCCCCCTCTTTCCCCTCCTTTCACCTTATCCCACCTCCCCCTATACTTGGACCTATCAGAGGAAGAGGGAGGGAGAGTATACGTGCACACACACACACACACACACACACACACACACACACACACACACACACACACACACAAAACACACACACACACACATATATTATATATATATATATTATATAATATATAAAATAATATATTATATATATATATATTATATATATATGTGGTATAATTTTTATATATATTATTTATTTATATATATTACATATATATATATATATATATATATATAATATATAATATATATATATTATATAAATATAATATATTATAATAATATTAAAAATATAAATTATAATATTAATAATATATATTATAATAATATTATATATATTAAAATTAAAATTTTTAAAAAATAAATTAATAATATATAATATAATTAAATTTTATATAATATACATATACATATACTATACTAAAATAAAATATATATATTATATATATATATATATATATATATATATATAATATATACACAATATTATAAATAATATTTTATATATTTATATATATATATATGTGTGTGTGGTTGTTGGGTGTGTGGTTGTGTTGTGGTGTGTGGTGTGGGGTGTGTGTGGTGTGTTGTGTGTGTGTGTGTGTGCACGTTTTTAACTCTCCCCCCCTTTCCCTTGTAGGTCCAAGTTTTAGGGGGAGGTGGGATAAGGTTAAAGGAGGGGACAGAGGGGGAAGGGGGGAACGGGGGGGGGAGAGGGGGGGGATAGACCAGGGGGGGGAAAGGAGGGAACGGAAGAAGGAAGGGTAGGGAAAGGGGGAAAGGGTTTAAAGGCAGGTGGAAAAGAGGGGAGGTGGGGTGGGAAAAAAGAAAAGGGGGAGGAAAGGAGGGGGGAAGGGGGAGAGTGGATGGGGCGGGGGAGGGGGGGAGGAGTTTTGGATATATAAGATACGGAAGGAAAAAGGAAAAAGGACCTGGGGGAAAAAAGGGTGCAAAAAAAGGAGAAAAAACGAACAAAAAAAATGAGCACAGTCAAATTTTTTTTCTCTCTCTTTTTTTTTTTTTTTTTCTCTTCCTTTTAAATTTTTCCCCTTCCCCTTTTTCCCTTTTTGTAGACCCTTTCCCCATTACCCGGGGTTTCGCGAACAACGAGAGACAATTTCTTTTAAAATTCCGAAAAAGTTGCCATATGAGAAAAAAAAATTATATATTTTTTAACCCATCAAACTTATGAG
>NW_023650180.1:30000-32612 GCF_015228065.2 Penaeus monodon | reverse complement strand
GGAAAATTTTTTTAAAAAAAAAAAAGGGGTTTTTTTTTTCCCCCCCTTTTTTTTCGGAAATTTTGGGGGCCCCAAAACCCCCTTCCCCCCCCCCCCCGGGAAAAGGGGAAATATTCAAATTTTTACAAAGCAGCTTTCAGTCATGTCACATCACGCACACCGGGAAGGGGGCTTTGTTCATGTTCGAAGTTTTGGAAAATCAGACACAAACCTCAAGTGAACCCTGGTAATAGCCTTTTCCCCAAAATAAAATCACCAACCCTTATGTAGCCCAAAATCCCAAAAATAAAAGTTTTCTTCGGGGGCATTTGGGTCCAAAAAAATATATCTAATAAAAAGGGGTTATAAAGGTTCATACTGGGTTTAAATTTAAAAAAAATATAAAAAAATCAGTTCGTAAAACGTTTTTTACATAAATAATTTTAATATATATATATTTTATATATAAAAAAGTATATAAATATATATAAGGGATGGAGGGGGGTATATAATTTTTATATAATTTAAAATTTTAAAAAATTATATTTTTTAAATATATAAAATGATATTATATGTTTTTATGGTTTTATTGATTTATAAAAAATATTTAAAATATATCTAAAACCCAAAAATATGTATATATATATATATTTTATTTGTTTTAATTTTTATATAATATATATATATGTATATAATATATATATATATTATGTATATATATATTTTATATAAAATAGATATATTATATTTTAAAATGTTTGGGTATATATATTATTTTATATTATATTATATATATATAATATTTATATATTTTTGGTTAAAATATTATAAAATATATATATTTTAATATAAATAGGTTATAATTGATCTGTATTATGTATATTTATATATTTATATGTTTTATGTTAAAGTATATAAAATTTTAAAATTTTTATATATTAAAATATAAAAATATATATATATTATGATATGTAAAGTTATAAAACCCATATTATATATATATTAGTTTATATATACCTTATTATATTATATATATATTTATATATCTTTTTGATATTATTATATATCTTATATATTATATATATATTGATTTTATATATATGGTTTTCTTTATATCATATATTTTATATTATATATTGTAATATTAATCATTGATATATTATGTATTTTATTATTATATTTTATATATATTCTATATATATATATATTTATTATATATTTTATATAATATATTATGTATTATTTTGTATAATATTGTATAATATTATATCTTGTTATATATGGATATATTATATTACTCTATTTATATCTTTTATAATCTATATAATATGTTATCTATGTATGATCTATCTATTATATATATATATTTTTAAATTATATATATCTATATATATATTTATCTATATATTATATATATATATATATATATATATTATATATATTATATAATTTTATTATATTATCAAATTATGAAATTAAAATTAAATATTTATATACAACACCATATATTTTTAAATATAATTGATAATATATCTTATCTATATTTTATATTATAATATATTATATATATATATATATATTTTATAATTAATTTATCTATCAATATATCTATATATATTATATATATATATCTAATTATATTTATATCTTACTTTATATAATGTTATATATTGGTTGTATACTATATATTTATATATTATATATTATTTTATATATATATATATAATTCAAATATATTATATATTACATATATATATAGAAATTCAATGGTGTTAATATACAAAATGTTTTGTGGTATATTTTATAATATATAAAAATATTTTAAATTTGTATATATAATATTTAAAAAGATCAAAAATAAAAAAAAATTTTTCAAAATATTTAATATATTAATATTATTATATATTATTTAATAAATATAATATATATATAATAATATAATATAAGGGCTGGTAGTTTACAGGAAACAGGGTATTGCAGTGGAATATTTTTAACTGGGTTTTCATAGTTAGGATATAGAGGTTTCTGCTTAATCAAGCCCCAATCTTTTTAAGGGTGGGAGGTCAGATTTTGAAACCCAGTTTTGTTAAAAGGCGATTGTGGAGGGAGTGCTCTCTGATGTGACTTTCCCCAAAATTAAAAAAAAAGAAAATTGGTATCGAAATGAGAAAAAAAGGAGGTAAAAGGAAAGTTTTTTTTTTGTGTTGGAATTTTTTTCTTTTGTTTATTTTTTTTCCCTTTCCAAAAGACGAAGCACATTAAGACATGTCCTGGTAGTTTTGGGGTGGACAAAACACTAAATTTTAAAAAACCAGGTAAGGTTCCATAAGATTTTAAAATTTTGGGAATTTTTAAAATCTTTTCTCCCTTTTTGGGAAAGGAAAAAATTCTTTTCAATCTTCCTGTGGAGGGCCGGGATTTCTTCAGTATTAATGGGGTTTTAGGAGTCCCGGGGAAAAGAATTAATCGGAAAAAAAAAACCAAAGCGGTGAGAAAATTCATTGTGCAAATTGCAAACGTTTGGAGATGCAAAATCTAAACATAAAGGGGTACAAAACAAAAAAGGAAAAAAAAATTATAGACAACACAAAAACAGCAATAATAATACAAAGCAAAATCAAAAAAACCCCTCA
>NW_023650180.1:5000-25000 GCF_015228065.2 Penaeus monodon | reverse complement strand
ACCGGCGGCGTCCTCGTCCACAAGGTCCGCAAAGAATCTCGTCAGGTCCTTCTCGCGTCAAAACGTCCTCGAATCTTGTTGGATCTACGGTGCGTTCGGGCATGGTCGGCATCTCGGGGCGGCTTATACCTCGCTACGAGCTCCTGGAGTTTACGGATCTGCAGGCGTCCCAGGCGTCGCCTACGGCACAGCATTTGGGGAGACTGGTACTGAGGCAAAGTGCTGGTCGGCTGGATACGGGGAGCCGGGCAGGCAACGCCCAGTCCACTACCACTGGGACGGCCTTAACACCTTTTCTGACGAAAACTCAGGTCCGCGGTGTCTATGGCGATCGTCGTGACTCCTTCATTACAGATCCTAAGGGTCATCTGCGTGCCGGTGCGGTCTGACGGCAATAAAAGTGGGGAGCCAGATCATACACGTTAAGGGCCAGAGTAAGAGAAAAAAAGGAAAGGCCAAAAGGGAGAAGATGGGGTGGAGTAATTACCACTGGCCGGTTATTCATACAATTACGGTTTTGTTAATGTGGTTTTTATTTCTTATTTTCGTTCCTTTTTTTTTCATTTTGTGTTTTATTTTCCCCAACCCCCCAAAGGTAAAGAAAGAAGAAAGGAAAATAGAAAGAGGGAGATGTTCAAGTAGCGGTCACGCATAGAACATATTTGAACTTACCAACAATATCTGAATAGAATGAGAGTAGATAAGGGAACGACATCGGCGATCCGCGAAGATCTATTTCGAACCATAGTCGCCACAACAGATAAGAAATAGATGTACTCGTACATCATTTACGAACCACTCGTCACGGACGGACAAATTGCGGCTAAAGAGATACATAATAAATCTTTAGCCGGCACGAAAGGACAGCAACCAGCCTTATAATGGAAAAAAGGGTCGGTGTCTTTGTCCTGCGATGTGGAGCGAGGTGAAGTGTGTTGTATAGGTGTGTGAGGACAGCTAGCGTTAATGAGAGGGAAGCGAGAGTGACCTCACACAGAGAATTGAATCACAAACACGAATAGTAACGTTCACTATAACAAAACTGAAGAAATTAGCAATGCTAGCTATTGAAGATTATTTCAACTACCACACTGAATTCAACATATAATGATATGCGACAGAAGTACGCCTGAATGAATGGTGACATGCAAAAAAAATTCGCAAATTTTTTTTATCAATCAACTCTTCTCGGGCGTCATTAGAAATTGAACATGGCCAGAGGGGGTACAAGTCTAGCTTGGCACGTCAGGACTTCAATAAAACTCAATAACGGGGGGATCCTATACCCAAATGCCGGTTATGACTGAAGCGACTCGAGCCAGGAATCATAATATCCTGACTCTCTGCTGCGTATCTGTAATGGCGCTCGCAAAATTCCCAGAAGGATATATAAATTTTCCGAATCACACAAACGCTGGGGGGTACCCAAAACATCGCAAGCTACTTCAAGAGGGTGAGAAAGGTGTATTAATAAGCGAATAATGATTCTAGCTTAAACCAGAGTCCCTACATCTAATGAACGGACGTAACCGCGGGTCACACCGACTCAAAGGGAGCCGAACGAACGAATAACTTTCGTGTTTTATAGTCCTACTTCTCGAACGATGAGAGCGCAGGATCTATTAGGCGTTTACGCAAAACCCCGGACTGGCAATATCGGGCAAATCTGTTGCACTATGATATTGGTGGGAAGATCATACGCTATATTCAAAATAATGAATGTAATGAATTTGCGTTACAAGCGTGTTATAGCGCCGATAGAACGCTGTCACCAAAAAGCAATGTAACAATGCTATGGTTAATTCCCAAGGCTGTGTTCAACCAAAACAACAACCAAATACTAAGGTAACCAAGGGTCATTTGACCTAACCCACGCCGCCACCACCGGGAAAAGAGAAAGTGATGGTCAGGTCAGACGGGAAAAAGAACTGTTCTCTTCCCAAGTGACCTAAGGTGACGAAAAGGGAAAGGTCAGGTCGGGGGCGGAGGGTTAGGAACGAGATAAAATGAAAGAAATTCGTTTGGCAGATGTGAAACAATATAAATCTTCTAAAAAACGAGTGAAAATAATTAATTACTGAACCAGAACGAACGATATTAATGTTTATGATTGCAGACTCGATCACACGGAAAAATGCGATCTGAGGTGAAAGAATAGTGGAGAAAGTGCCATTTGCTGCATAAGCACCTTGGAAACCAACAAAAAAACCAACGGTCTAACACTGTATGGGAGAAGGGAAAGAAATAAGAAATGAGGCCCAAACGTGTACTTACGTGTTTTTTCTGTAGCCATGTCCTTTAAGCAGTCGAGCGATTTTCCTTCGGAGATGCGTTCAATGCTGCGAGCGGGAAGGCGCAGCGCCACCCTGCCACCAGATTGTAAAAGGCTATGGTACTCTAGTCAGTGGTGCAGGCCCAAAAAAACACACGAAAAGGGGGTTGAATACACGCTCGACGACGCTACATTTGTCAAAAGGGGGGTAACGCGTTAGCGGGTCGCACCCAGCTCCCCCGGAGGGGGGAGGGGGGAGTGCCCACCGCGTCGGGTGTTCACCAAACTCCCGGTCAAACGAGGTCAGTAAAAAATGGACCCCGCCCTCGCTGAGCGGGGGGTTTCTTTTTGGGACATTTGGACCCACGCGAAAACGCCCGTGGTCCATTGGTAACCGAAATAGAATTACCACACCGTAACAAAATAAAAAATTATCTCATTTATTACATAACACGTATATTACATATTATGATATATATACATTACATACCAAATATAAAACATAATAATATATATTTTAATATATATATTATATATTATAATAATAAATATATATATATATTTTTTGTTTGTGGGTGTGGTGGTGTGTGTTGGTGGGGTTTTGTGTGTGGGTATGTATGGGTAGTAGTGTGGTGTTTGTATGCGTTTTTAAATTAGATGGTTGGCAATACTTTTTAGATGGTTTTTATCCTTTTAGGGAAAATGTTGCTGTGGGTTGAGTACCCACAGGTATGGTGAGTGATGAATGAAGTGAGTCTGGAGGATCGGGGGTGTGCTTTTGTTGTTGTTGTTTGAGGAGATCTAGCTTCGGGCCCGGGCCCTTTTAAATATGGCCCGGGCCTTTGCTATTTTGGCGGACATTTTTTTCTCTGACACTATATTTTTCCGTGTGCGGGTTGCCAGCAGACGCTCCTGCCCCATGATGAAACATGCGGCAAATTCTTTACCACCCGTGCTGTTGGGACAGTCCCTTCCAGAAAATTTTGTGCTCACAAATCGTAAGTAATTACCAAAAGGCGTTCGGCTCCCACAATGCTGCAAAAACTGTTTGCTAATCTTTTTTTTTATGATTTGCCAAACTAGAAACCTAGTCTGTTTGTGGAAGAATACTTTCCTACCCCATTGATTGCTTTGAGAGTGCCATAATCATAGCCTGTGGCGTCTGAGTACCATCTGGCCGAGGGGGATGATCTCGTTTTCTTTCTGTGAAGCTGTGAAGAGGAAGGCACGACTTGTGGCATTACACTTCTGCCTTAAGATTCTTTCAGCTTGGTTGTATGATCATGGGATTTGGGGGCATACCCCTGCCAATGTGGCTAGGGACCCAGTTTATGATTATTATTCTACCCTGAGCAAGAATCCTCTGTGGTATTGTTAAGACAGTGGTCAAAAGGTAGATGTTGTCTTTGGGTGAGCTTTACTGTAGACAGTCATTGGCTGCCCTGGAGTCTGTGTGTATGACCACGTGTCCTTCCCTCAGGGACGCGTGGACTAGGGCTCCTATGATCGCAACTACTTCTGTCTGTAGTGAGGAGGCGTTGTCCGTTACCCTCATGGATTGTGTGACAAAGCATGTTCCTGCAGTGTGGCTTAAGGGAATCGACTGATCCATCTGTGAAATATGTTCTACTACCTGGTGGAGTGATGGCTGCAATGACCTCTTAGCTTCTGCCTTTAGATTAGGCATGGTATTGATTCTTTCTCTCTGACAAGCTCATAACAGAGAACTCGATCAAAGTTTGTGCCCACGGGGTGGGGGGAGTCCATGCCCCTGGCAAATAGTTGTTCTTTGAGCTCATAGTGTATCAACACCCTGGCTGTGTGAAACAGCCAAGATTTATTTGCAAACAGCTCGTGGTCTTGATCTAGGCATCTGAGTATTTTTTGTGTCATGTTTGTGTTCCTGGGTGCCTGGATGACTTTGAAAAGAACTGAGATGCCCTTAGATCAATTCGTAAGTCAGGGGGAGAAGGTTTGCCTCCAAGAGGAAGTTGAAGGTCTGTCCAACTTGGGGCACCCAAAATGATTCTGCCAGCTTCATTTTGAACTGTCTCCATTTTTCTCTTAATCTTGGTTTTGTGGCAATCTGGGAGACAGAAGTATCGTCCACAATGGGCCGGATGGCATGTACATAGAATTATCATAGTACTTTATGTCTAGCTCCTTTGTGTCTCCCAGTCATTGCTCTCATGACAGACAGTTTGCATTGGTTTGGTTAACCAGTACAGAGACTCCTTTTAAAGGAGAGGGTCCGGTTCAATCACTGGACCTGCTCTAAGTCTATTCCCTGGATTCTCAGACATGTACTTGAACATTGTCTCAAAGCCATGGTTTTGGAATGCCTGCAGAATCTTTTGTCTGTCCTACAACACTACTGAGATACAAGGTCCAGACTGTGCTGGGTCTACTTGGGTAGCATGATCCAGTGGAGATTGACTGCTTAGGAGATGATTCATCTGTTTAGGAGATGATTTTGCACCCCAATGAGAGGTGTATGTTGAGGATACAGGTCATTAAAGTGTTGAAAAGGGCTGGACTGAGGACCCCACCCTGTGGCATTCCATTTTCTAGTGGGATTTGCTCTGATAGGTGACCTTGGAATCTGACTTTGGCTGTTCTGTTCCTTAAATAGTCGCCTAGCCAGGTCATGTTACATCAGAGACATCTTTATATTAAGGGAGATGAAGGATCTCATCTGTGTTTTGGGCTGGTTTGTCAGGTTATCCATGGGTCCATTGGTAGGTGGAGAGCCTGTGGCAGCTCTGACTATTGTTAGTTTGGCTTTTTTTCCCTTCAAGCTCTGTTTTGTGTTTTTTTCTGCTGACTTTACTTGGGTAAGGTCAGCCTATTCTGCACAGATTCAGCCTGTTTTGGCTCTGCCTTTGAGGCCATGGCCAAGGTTGGAATGGGGAGGGGAGTCTCGTCCTGGGTGAGGGTGGGGCTGTTTTTGCTCTGTTCAGTTTCCTCCCTTTCAGGACTGCAACAGTCTGGGTCATTGTCGTCATGGCGACCGTAACTGCCTCCTCACTCGACCTCCCCAAAGCTGCTGCTACTGCAGTGACTACAGCAGTCAACAGGAAAATCATATCTTCCTCATCAAAGAGGAGATTAACGTCTCTTGGGGAGGCTTTTGCGGTGCTCTTTGAACCTTTACTCCTGTGGTTCTTTTTCTGCACTTTTGCAATGGTCGGAAACTCCTTTTTATTGGAGATATCCCCCGGGCACCCATGTCTGCTCCCCCAGACATGGGTGCCTGGGGGAGCAGGAACAAAGTCTGGTCGCTTTTTAGCAACCTCTTGTCGCCTGAGGGCCGCCTCTTTCCTGGCAGAGCAAGCCAAGCTCCAGGCGTGATGCCTCTTGGCATAGTTGGGACATTTGGCTGTTGGGTCCCTCTGTCCTTCCTTGTGTGCCTTGCTACAGGCTAACTGCTTGGATTGGCCTTGTAGCTTGAGAAGCCAAGTAGCACCATCTTGACTCTCCTATCACCGGGATTCAGTGGTGAGAGACACACTTTCCTCCCATCTTTAAGCTTCTTAGTTTCCTGCAGAGAATTCAGGGTAGCTTGGTCGTGGGGCACAATAATCATGCCCTGATGTCTGGCAATCAGGATTGACAACCGGATATTTCTCTGTATCTCCAATGCTCTCACCAGTTAGTAAGCATTTTCGAAGCCTTCAGGTTTAGAGGGCACCTTGACCTTGGGAAATGCCTAGGGGGTCCAGACTCTCCCTCAAATTCAGTCTCCGGCCTAGGTCGTTTCGGACTGCCCTTTCGGCTTGGATTCTGGACTACTGCCATGGGAGCAGCAGATGTTTCGGCTGGTTCAGCTTGTGCTCCCATCTCGGTCAGGGAGGACGTCTGAGGGGTACTCTCAGGTCTCCCTGATTTGGGTTCTGGTCTGGAGAGGCCAGCACAAGAGTCCATCTGCTGGACAATCTCATGGACAGACATGTTTTGGGCTGATGAACCTTTTAGCAGCAGGTCTGACAGTCATCCTGTGCTTTGGATTTTCTTTTGCCACTAGAAGCTATATATGACTTCAAAGTGACTGCCATGGTTTCGGCCTTGCACGGTTCGTCGGCATTAGTATCTATTTTGTTGGGGGTTTGTTGAAATGTTTGTCATGAAATAAGCCATATGTTGGAACTAATGCCCAACAGCCACAGGGGAGGTGAGAGGATATACATAGCCAATGGCCATTGTACCGCCACTCTCAGAACCTGTGTGACTGCTTGGCCCTAGCCTCCCGAAAGAACCAGCCAATTGACCTGACCACAATCAGGCCACCAGTCTTGTTGGGATAAGGCACCAAAGAGGCGTGTTGCTAGCCACAGGGCGTACTCATGCACAGCATTGCTCAACTTCCAGGACTCCCGTCTTCACAGCGCACAAGGCTGCCACGCATGGCAGACACATGAATCCTTGGGGAGAGACCCTTCCACCTACAAGATGGGCATCATTGTTTGGAACCTTTTGCTCTTCCCTCTCTAGTGAGACAGACACCCAAAGGCTGTTTCACCTCAGAGAGAGAGCTCAGGTCCTGCACCTCGAAGGGGAGGTTCCAGTGGCAGGGCCACGAGTTTGATCTCGATTCCGAATTCTGCGGTTTAAGTTGTAACTGCTTGGTCGCTAGTTTGCTCGACCCCGCAGTAACAAGCAGTGATCACATGAGTGGGTGGCCGCTCGCCATTTGCAGGCGAGCCACATGCTATGATCACCTTTCAGCGGATGATGGATGGCATCTTGGGTGATTTATCCCCTGCATCTGCTACATCGACGACATCCTCATCTTCTCCTCCAAACAGGACCGCAGTCAGCAGCGTGGCTTGGTAATGCGATACAAGTGTGTTTTCGGCATCAGAGAGGTGGACTTCCTGGGGCACTGCCTCTCTCCTGTAGGTGTCTCCCCTCTCCCAGACAAGGTTGCGGCAGTCAAGCAATTTCCCACTCCAACCTCAGTCAAGACCCTCCAAGAGCTCTCAACCTTCGATAGAGAGCTCCTTGCCGTTCACCAAGCTGTCTGTCATTTCCGCCATTTTCTTGAGGGCAACAACCTCATGATTCAGACAGATCACATGCCCCTAGTCCACGCCTTCACGAGACAAGCCGACGATGGTCCCTCCGCCAGCGCCGTCATCTCTCCGCCATCGCCGAGTTCAACTGCTCCATTCGACACCTGCCAGGCAGGAAGAATCCTGTAGCCGATGCCCTCTCCAGTTTTTCCATAAATGCAGTTCAAAAAGGGCTAAACTAAAACCAACTTGCTAAAGAGCAGCAACAGGACCCCGAGATGCGATACATCCATTACTTCCCTCAAGTGGAAGGACGTCCCTGTGGACGAAGCAGGCACCACAACCATGTGCGACATCAGCCCCAGTCGGCCGCCCCCGTGGATTCCCCCTCCCCCGTGTCACTTTCAGCCTCATCCCCACCCTGCCCCCATCCTCTCGACGAGCGACAGCACGTCTCCTGAAGCAGAATTATGGGGCACAGCCCCCCAGGGGGCCCAAAAAACTGGGTTCGATCGTGCACCGCCTGTAAAAACACCCAAAAATTCAGCAACATACCGAAAACGGGCCCGGATCGTTCCAACAGCTGCAGAGGCGTTTTGCACACATCACGTCGACTATGGGTCCCCTACTGTCATCAAAAGGACATCGTCCCTCTCCCCATAGGGCCCCACAACTAAAGGCCTAAGCTATTCCTATGCCAACGCCAGTTCCGCCCCTGCGCCGCCGCTCTGCTCTCCGGATACATTTCGAGATTTTGGACCCGCCCCCATAACGTCCCACCCAGGGATCTTTCACTTCGCAGCTATTGGGCACCCCCATCCACAACCCACGGCCTAAAACCCTGAAGTAAAAGGCATGGTAGGCGTTTCCACAGAACCCGAAAGCTGCCCCCGATGTTTGTGTAGCAACTCAATGTGGTTTCGCAAAAATTCCCTGGGGCCCTTTCGGCCTTCGAACGCAAAACGACGAACTCTGCACTTTGCCACGGGTACAAAGTAGAGTGCGTGTGTTAAAAGCAGGGGAGCTCGATGTCCAATGAAAGAGGACATGGGTGTGGACCTGGGGTTTACCCCCCTGGGGGAAATACCTGAAAATTCAGGTTTTAGGTCGTACAGAACACAAATTGTGTGTGATATGTATATTTAAAAATTATTTAAAATATATAATATATAATATATATATATATAAAATATAAAATTTTAAAAATGATAAAAAAATATATATATTATATAATATATATATTATATATAATATATATATATATATATATATACCACAAAACGTAGGCACCCCACCAAACACACACAAACACACAACCACACACACACACACACACAATATATTATATTTATATAATTATAATATATATTAATATATATATATTTATATATATATATATATATATATAATTGTGTGTGTGTGGTGTGTGTTGTAATAATGTTTTGTGTAAATTTTTTCTCGTCTCTTTCTTTGCCGTCTTTTTTTCTCTCTCTTTTTCTCTCCGCGTTTGTGTGGTAAGGGTTTGGAATAAGGGATCCAAATGAGGCCCTCGTGAGGCGTGGACTTTAGGCTTAGGGGCAAGGAAAAATGAGGGGCCCCCTTTCTTTCCTAAAAAAAGGGGGAGGGGCCAACTGAAGGCTCAGACCCCACTTTCACAAAACCAATACCCCCGGAGATTCAGACCTACCAGGAAACGGACCAATATGAAAAATGATACATGTAAATAAAAACAAAAACTTTTAAAAATTTAAAAAAAAAAAGCGCGAAGGATCAGAGTAAAAAACCAAATTTAAAACGTAAAAAAGACAAGTGCCAGAAGGGGTACGAATTAATAAGGAAAAGCTAGAAGGGCTTTAAGAAAATAAGCATGTCTAGGCTTTAAAAAGTAAAAAGAAATAACACGAAATTTCAGTAATTAAAAAGAACGAGTAGGGGTAAAAGGTGACATGAGTGGAAGAAAAGGAGACGGAAATAGACAAAAAAGTAAAAAAGCAAAATCTCAAGAAAAGGGTAAAGCAGAAAAAAAAGAAAGAGAAAAGCCCAAAAAGAAAGTAAAAAATTCGAATAATAAAAAAGAAAAAACGAAGCACCATGGTTAAGTAAAACTAATGTAAAAGGGTAAAACATGCCAGAAAAGATACACCCAGGCAAGTAAAAAGGGGGGAGACAACCTTTTTTAAAAAAACCGTGGGTTAAATCCAGACGGAATCCAAAAGTAAAGTCACAAAAAAATCAGAGTATCCACTCCTTTTTAAAAAAAAAAAAGGGGTTCATTAATCCCCCGGACGGAAGCGTAGCACAGAATTAGTAAAAAGACAGTAGAAAGTTATTATGAAAAAATACATAAAAAAATAAAATCATAAACAAAAGCAGTAGAACGTTAAAAAAAAAAATAATAAGAATATATATAATTATGATAAAAAGGATTAAAACTCTGCGGATTCTTAATAAAAAATTTAAAAAACAGTAAAAATTGTTTGCTCTAAAAGATATTAAAAAAATGACATATAAAAATAAAAATTAACATATATATAATTTTAAAAAATATTATTATATATATATTATAATTTATATATATATATATATTATATATAATATATTATATATACATCAATAAGAACTTAAAAAATTTAAGAAAAAAGGTAAAAAAAAAGGTGCATTCGCGTAGATGTGGATGTCCCCGTTACCCGCTCATCTTGTGAACATTGTAAACTGTTTTGTAGGTAACCAAAGATTTCAATGGTATTTTTATTAAGAAATATGCAAAAGTGTGAAAAAATTTTAAAATACATGTACAGAGGGCCAGCATAATACAAATCTAAAAAGCGTAAAAATGGCAGAGGGAAGTGGTCCGGCTGCGCTCAACTCGTCGTGTAAATTACGGCAGGACGCTGCATTGGGTAGGGACAGGATGGGAGCAGGAGAGGATAGGGTTAAAGAGAGAAAGTAGGGCAACCGAGAAAAAAAAATTGGAAAAGAGGGAAATTAGCATCGAGGCAAGATGGTATAGAGATAGAGATAAAAGGTAGAACAAGCAAGGAAAACGAGTAGGAGAGGGAGAAACTACCGTGGAAGTGGAGAGACGGAAAAAACGAGGGGACAGGAAAAGGGTATGAGAGGGAAAGAAGGATCGGGGCAAGGAAGGGGGATGGGGATAGGTGAGGGTATTGTCAGGGGGGAGGTTGAAAACCTCACATGTGTTTGTACACACACACACACACACACACACACCACACACACACACACACCACACACCAAACCCCACACACACACACACCCAAACACACACACACACCCCACAACCACACACACCACACACACACACAAAACACACACACACACACACACACATACATACACACTATAGATATGTATATATACACACCCTATATATTAAATATTATTACAATATAACACCATATATATTTACGTACACATACATGCATATATATATATATATATATATATTATATATATATTATTATATATATATAATATATATATATATATATATATATATATATATATATATGAAAAGTATTCATATTGACAAATGTAGAAAAGGTATGAATGAGAATGAATATCTTAACAATACAAGAAATGTATTTGACCGGTTTCGATTGCGTCTTCCTCAGAAATACATGTATTTCTGACGAAGACGCAATCGAAACCGGCCAAAACATCTCTTTTATTGTGAAGATATTCATTTTTCCCTTCATACCTTTTCTACAATATATATATATATATATATATATATAGATAAAATATATATATAGATAATATAATATATATATATATATGTGTGTGTGTGGTGTGTGTGTGTGTGGTGTGTGTGTGTGTGTGTAAATGCACACCTCACACCCCACACCACACACACACACACACACACCACACATACACACACACACACATACAACACACACCCCCACACAACACACAAAACACACACACACCCCACACACACCACACACACACACCCCACACATATATATATATATATATATATATATATATATAAAATATATATATATATATAAAATATATATATATATACGTTTGTTTTTTGTAATATTGAAGTTATAATCTGATAGACTAAACATTACATGGTAAAAGATAATTTGCAATATTGAGAATTTTGATAAGAAGTGTAAAAAACAGTATTGATAAATATCACAAAAAGTGCACTCTTACACCATTTGTAATCGGGCCGTCCATGCTTCCTATAGATCTTTCGATGCTGTTTTCCCCTTATAAAAAAGAGAAAATTTACGGCGTGTTAGCATCTTTCCTCTAATGGACAGGCGACGTAATATACTACAGACGAGGGAGCAAAAAAATTAACAAAACGCTTTAGTTTTATTATCCAAAGATTGTTTCATTAGTTACAAATCAGTCAGGCGGAGTGGCTATCATCTTTCGTGCCGGTCATCAGTCTACTGGGGAAAAAATTTATAAAAGGAAGGTCTCAATTATTGCTACGATCGTACATCCATTTTGCTGATGGTGGTGATATCTCCTACACAGTAAGGAGTAAAGAATGAAGACGATGGTAAGTGCTGGGTTAATGGTTGCCTTTGTCGGCCTTAGAGTAAACGTTTAGGGATTCCGGTAAAAAAACAATATTGTTTAAAAATGTGTTTGTCTAAATAATCTTATTTACATTCTTTAGAAGCTACAAAGTGGGAAGCTCAATTATTTTAGATGTTTTAGTCTCACATGTTTTCCTTCCTCTTTGTCCTAATGAGTTTGAAAATGGTTGAATGGCCGAAAAGTTATAACAACTCCAATCATGGCAAGAACCTAAGGATAAACAATCACTGATGTTGTAGATATTATGCCGTTTGCGAAACGTCGTTAATGACACTGTTGATATTAATAAAGTGGTAGCCCCTATTGTACCATATTATCAGTGTCGTGTTTTGTCATATTCATAATCGAACATAACAAACAATAAAACTATTATTACATTATCAGTATGTCATTTTTATATATTGATATAATCATCCTTATTATTATTTGATAATAATAATAATAATAATAATAATGATAATAATAATACTTATTATATTATTATTATTAACTATTATTATACCTACAATTAGAGTTATGATAACTATAATGATTATTATAATTATTATTATTATTATTTGTATCATTATTATTATTATTATTATTATTATTATTATTATTATATTAATTATTCATTATATTATTATTATATTATTATTATTATATTATTATTATTATATTATTATTATTATTATTATTATTAAATCATTATTATTGTTGTTGTTGTTGTTGTGCTCTGCCTGCTGTTGTTGTTGTTGTTAGTGTAATGTTATTAGTAGTATTATTGTATAATCGTTACTATTATCCTTATTTCATTATTAATGTTATACCTACAAGAGTTATGATAACTACAATTAATTATTGTAAATTTTTATTATTATTACTTATTATTATTATTATATTGTTATTACTATATTATTGTTACTTATTTATTAGTATTACGAATTATTCTCTTATTATTATATTATTATATTATTAATATTATTATTATTATTATTATTATTATCATTATTATACTTCAATTATTATAATTAATTGTATTAATATTATCATTATAATTTTTGTAATTTTATTTTCCATTTATTATATTACTATGATTTTCATTAATTATTATTATTATTGGTTATTATAATTATTATTAATTATTTATATCTATTTATTATTATTATTATTATTATTATGGTTGTTGTTGTTGTGTTGGTGTTGTTGTTGTTTGTTGTTATTAATGTGTTACTGTTTAATTTGTTATTGTTATTAATTTTTGTCATTATTATTATATTATGATTATTATTATTTATTATTATTATTAATTATTATTATCATTAGTATTATTAGTATATTATTATTATTATTATTATCATTGATCAATTAATGTATTATTATTGTTATTATTGTTATTATTATGTTATTACTTATTTTATTATAGTTATCATTGATAGTTATAATTATTATTATATCACTATCATCATTAATTTTTGTAATTTTAATTATTATTATTATTATTATTTCTATTAATTATTATTATTATTTATTATGATTATTGATTTATTATTGTTGTGTTGTTGTTGTGTTGTTGTTGTTGTTGTTGTGTTGGTGTTGTTGTGTTGTTGTTGTTGCTGCTCGCTGTTGTTGTTGTTGTTGTTGTTAGTGTTAATGCTATTATTAGTATTATGCTATAATCGTTACTATATTATTATTGCTATCATCAATTTTATTATCGTTATGTTGTTATAGTATCAATATTATTGTTATCATTAAACGTTATTTGTATGTTCTTGTTATTATTATTATTATCATTATCATTATTAGTATAATTATTATTGTGATATTATTATTATTATTATTATATATATGATGATGATGATGATGATGATTATTATTATTATAGTATGTAGTATTATTAAATTATTTATTACTATTTATTATATTATTATTATAATTGTATTAGTATTCTTATTATTATCTATTAATTAGTATCATCATCATCATCATGAACATTGCTATTAATATTATTATCATCATCGTTATTATTATTAATTGTTATAGTATATATTATTATATTATTATTATGATTATTATCATTATTTATTATTATTGTTATTATTACAATTATCATTATCATTTACATTATTGTTATTGTAACTTTTCTTCTTCTTTTTATCACTAACATCATCCATTTATTATTATCATTATCATTATTATTACTATATTATTATTATTCTTATTGCTGTTATCATTATAATTATTATTATTAATGATTATTATTATTTTATTATCATTATCATCATATCATTATTATTTATTATTAATTCTTAATCTTAAAATAATAATAGTCTAATTAAAAGAACAATAATAATAATAATAATAATAATAATAATAAGAATTAAATAATAATTAATAATAATAATAAAAATAATAATAATAATAATAAATAATAATAATCAATATAATAATAATAAAAACAATAACAATAACAATAATGATAAATTATTATTGTTATTATTATTATTATTATTATCTATTTTTTTAAAACAATCATACTATTATTATTGGTATTATTATCATTATTATTATCATTATCATTATATTAATATTATTCATTGCATTCTTCTTTCTTATATTATTTTATTATTATTATTATTATTATCATATTATATTATTCATTATACTGCTACTGTTATTACTGTTATAATTATTATCATTCACCATTATAACTTACATCATTAATTATGATAACTACAATTATTGTTATTATGATTATTATTATTATTATTATTATTTTTTATCATATCATTATCATTTATTATATTGTTATCATTATTATTATTATTATTATTATTATTATCTTATTATTATATTATTTATTATTATTATTATTATTATAAAAGATAAATATATTATTCATTATTATATTATTATATTATTGTTATTGTTGCTGTTGTTTTCGAATTGATAAACAATACTATTATCGTGATTATTGTCATTATTTATGATATGTGTGCTCACTGGTAACTTTCTGAAAACTGCTCCTTAAAGAAAATGGGGAATACATAAAGCTAATATAATCTAAACACTACTACAGGAATCTATTCAGGAATCCGTGTCTTTTAGCTGCGCGGAGGCATTTAAGACTAAAATCAAAAAACAAATTCGAATGTACGTTTGAATTGCAATTCAAATCATAAGAGGATTCACAAAATTAATATAGAGAAATGAAACTACAAGGAAACTAAACAAGTATGATTAGCAGGACTGGCAAACCTTCTGATTTTAGGCAAATATTGTTTTTTCACTTAAAAAAAATCCAATAGTGGAAAATAGTGTATGGATAAATGACGGTTATTGGTATGTTTTAGCACCTCAGATATCTTACAACTGAAGTGTACCAAATACCCAAATATAAAAAGATCATGAAACAGTGACTTTTTTCACTTCCTGCGTAGGGCACAAGCTCGTCGGTACGGTATTTTGGTATATCATCAGAGGGTATGCTAAGACAAGTTTTTTTTTTTTTTTATTAAGTGAAGATTTATAGAGATTCACAGATTAGTTATTTACTTGTTAATGACACTACAACAAAATATAAGAAGGTGGTTAGACGCATATCTTTTATTTCTGACCATTTTCCATCGTTGTGAACATAAAGATAGGTAGATAAAATAAAATAAAAAGAAATAATGAATGAATAAATAAATAAAACTGGAATCAGACACAAGAAATGAATTAATCTGATAGAAGGACTCAAATACAGCCAAACGAGCAGAAATGTAGTTCAGTGATTTTTCCCGCTTTCGCTGTGAACTTTCCACGAAAAGAAAACAACGCTACTACTATGGATTGGTATAATATTAAATAAACCTTTTTGTGGTGTGGCATTGTAATTATATAACAGAACCTAAACTGTCATTGAAAAAAACACAAACATAAAAAAGCGCCTTCTTAAAATCACAAACACACACACACACACACACACACACACACAAACACCACACACACACACACACACACACACCACAACACACCACACACCACACAAATATACTATATATAGAATATATATATATAATATAGATATATATATATACTGTATATATAATATATATTTGCCTGGGTAAGACAATAAACTGCAACCCTGGGGTTCCCTTGAACAAGGATAGCAACCCTATTAGCTCCCTATACCAGGGGTTGCGGCGAAACTGTCGGCAGCAGGGAGGATATCTGGTGGAAAACAACCTTCGGTTCTATGATACTGGTTCACCGCGTATTACAGTGTAAATGGTTTTAAAGCGCAGAGATAGGTCTCCTAGTTAGTTGGGAGACGGCGAGTGAGAAGGAGCCTGGGGGGGGATTCCAACTCAAACTTTATTTTCGCCTGACAAACCTCTACACCAAATATTAAATACAGAAATGATAAATTCAACACATCGCCCGTCGCGTGGTTTATCCAGGGCCGCTTTAGTCAGTGGGCAACCCGGCTGACAATTGTTAAACATGCATTCTGGAGACAGAAGATAAAGAAAACATATCCAATTAGAAAAACACATTAAAAAATCGAAGTGGAACGTAAGGAAAATGAAGGAGATGGGGGTAAATTAACATATGTCTGTAACGAAATGGATAGATCAACATCAATACTAGGATCGTGAGAACCAATTGGAAAAGTATGGAAAGTTTCAAAACTAAGGAAAACAAGACAGCTTGTTCTGTAAAGAAGAAGGAAATTATAGTCATGAGTTGCTAGATCTCACGAAAAAAAAATGCAAATGCACTAATTGGGTACAGCCCAATAAATGATCGCATTTTAAAATTTCAGAATACAAGCTAAACCTCATAACATTAGTATTATACAATGCTTACGCACCAACCAATATTGCAAAGTGATGAAGAAATGGAAATTTTATAAAACTCCTCCAAGATTTACTTAGACACAATCCCTAACAGAGATGTAAAAGTGATAATGGGAGACCTCAACGCCCAAAAGTAGGAAAAAATATCTAAAAAATGACACCTGTGGAAAATTAGGCCTTGGAGATATAAATGAAAGAGGTGAAGATTTTATTGAATCTGAAGTACAAATAATCTAGTTATAGCCAATACATTGTTTCCAAACCACCACCCAAGACACTGTACACGTGGTTTTCCACCAGACAAAAGAAACGCATACCAATTTGACTACATTGTGCTGAACCAAAATGGAAAAGGTGCATAAAAAATGAAGACAAGACATGGTGCCGACGCAAACAGTGACCACCAATACTAACTATCGACTTTAAAATACTACTCAAAAAGATGGAGCGCGTCCAACCACCACCTCTAAAGCTCGACTACAAAACTCTGATAACAATTACAAGAATACAGTGTCAAAACAAATTTGAAATACTCAATCAATGTGAAAGATGATAAAACACTAAATGAGTGTGGAAGAAGGAAAACACTGAGCACTGCTTAAGAAACTATCGCCAAAAAGAAAAAGACAAATTCCCCCTGGATAGCTGAAAAAACACTAAGTGAAATTGAAACAAGAAGAGCCTAAATCCAAAGGGTATCAATAATCCAGTTGAAAAAAGTACTTGCAAAAAGCAAATACATAAATTCAAAAGATTATGCGACAAGATAAGAAAAAATAGTTAAGATGAACATTGCCAGAGAATTGAAAACTGTTCTATTCAATAAGACATCTAAAAGAACTCAACAAGGAGTACGAAAATCACACGAAAATTCAAGCCTACAATGGACACTATCAAACTTGAAGATGAACTTGTTTTATGTGATGGAAAAGAAGTCAAAGATGGATGGAATCAATTATTGTTCCAACATATATAAAAGGCATAAAGATCTAACAACAACATTAATCTAGACTCAATGACAACGAAGATGAAACCACCGCCACTGCTAGCCGAAGTTATAAAAAGCCATAAAGGAAGTAAAGAATAACAAGAGCCCGGAATAGATGAAATTACAGACAGAAACTAATTAAGGATGCTGGCCGAAATGTTGAATACTTTAGATCTACAACTCTGTTACAAAAATATGGAATAAAAGAAAATGGCCAGAAGATGGGTAAAATCAATCTTTACTCCCTACCTAAAAAAGGTGGACGCATCCAATGCAAAAATAAAGGACATTGCAGATAAGACACAGCAAGCAAAATTTTGAAAATTATTGCGAAAGAATGAAATTTGGAAGTTAGAGGAGGAAATTGCAGACGAACAAGTAGGTTTTCGCCTGGAAAAGGTACCAGAAACCAGATTCTAAATCTAAAATTGATCACAGAGAAAAACCAGAGAACATCAAAAAAGAACTAACCTGGTTTCACGATTATGTGAAAGTTTTTGATACTGGTTGATCCGATATCTCTGGAATAACATCAAACGATATGAAGTTCCAAAACACATTCATCCAACTAATAAAGAAGCCATGTATGACCAACAACAAGCTGCTGTAAGAACCACTTATGTTAACAAGAATGGTTCAAGTCAAACAAGGAGTGCGACAGGGTGCATTCTACTCTCCGCACCTCGTTAAAACATATATTCTGAAACAATTTGAGAGGTGCTCTTGAGAAATTTTGAAGGACAACTGTAAGATGTTGGAGGATACAAAATATCAAACTTGAGGTACGCCGATGATATCAGTTTTGATTGCAGCAGTATCCACTGAAACTACAACAACTATTAGATAAAGTTAGAGAAGCAAGAGAAAAGGTGGCTTGTTTCTTATGCCAAGGAAAACTAAGATCATGAAGGATTCAAAAGATTAAACCGGCAATGAACAATGATGAACATGTTACAATCAATGGAATATTGTGGAAAATGTGAAAGAGTCATATCTTGGAGCGTTTTACTTAATACATATGATGATTCACCGGAGATAAAAAGAAGAATTACCATTGCAAAAACGCAACAATTGCTCTCAATAACATCTGGAAAGACCGAAGCATTACCCTTATGGAACAAAGCTGAGGTATTGAACTCATTGTTTTCCCAATTGCATCATATGGTTCTGAGTGTGGGTGCTGAAGTAGATAGACAAGAAAAAAGATCAATAGTTTTGAAATGTGGTGTTACAGACGGAGTACTGGTATAGCTGACAGAGAAGAAGGACGAATAGATGAAGTCTGAGAAAAATAAACTGCAAAGACGGCTGTTGGACATTTGAAAGAGGAAAGTAAGTTTATTGGTCATGTGATGAGAAGTAAAAGTATTGAGGCCCAAAGACTTGCTTGACAGGGCTGGTGAAAGAAAACAGAGAAGAAGCAAACCGAGAAAGACTGAGCGACAATATCAAAGATATTTGCGGGTTGTCGATGGTACAAAGTGGAAAGAAAAGCGTAAGATCGAGTTTAGTGGCGAAGGATGGTGGAGAGGTCCACGGCTGCTCAAACATGAGCATACCGTTATTGATGATGAATGATTATAGTATATATATATCTATATAATATATACCATATTAATATATAACTAATAATAAATATCAATTATATGATATAGCAATGCCACACACCAACTATTGAATCAGATCAAACCCCCATTTCCGAGGCAGATTCACCACACTCACCTAGGGATGTATACTAAGATCAGGCATGAGTCACAGGTATATATAATAATGATTATATATAATATATATACTTATATATATACTATATATATATCATAATATTATATATATAATATGTATAATGTATATGTATATATATATATATATATTATATAATATATATCATAAATATATACATATAGTAATATATAATATATATATATATAATATTATAAATATATATATAATATATCTATCATATATTATTAATATATATATAATATTATATATAATAATATAATATTTTATATATTTTATTATATATATAATTATATGTATATTATTATTATCATTAGATATAATAGTATATTGTTTTTTGTATTTGTTGTGTGTGTGTGTGTTGTTGTATGTAGTTTGATTTGGTGCTGATGATTTGGTTGATATATATATATGAGTTATATCTATATTAGTGATATTTATATATTAAAATACAACAAGTACAAATACAACGTACGGACAAGGCATCACCTGATGATACTACAACAACGAATTCGTCCCAACACGACAGTACGAGGCAAGGATCTATTGGTTTGTCATAAACTATATTTCAT
>NW_023650179.1:0-6095 GCF_015228065.2 Penaeus monodon | reverse complement strand
AAATAAACTTATTTAGTTATACTTATAAGGCTATATTTCGCTAGATTTTGCGCTTTTTCGACTTTTGGGAATGTTTTTACTATACCTTTTTATATATATAGGACAAAATTCCTCTTATTATATCATCGTTATCATGATTATCATCATTATTTCGTTATCATCTCATTTATCATCTTTATCATCATTATATATTACATCATTATTGCAATTATATCATCATTATCAATTGTTATCATATATGCAATATTGGATTAATATATATTTTCAATAATATAATAACCACAACAATAATAATAGTAATAACAATAATATAACAATAATACGATTTATAATAATTATTTATAGCATTATTCTTAATTAGTACGTTAATTACTGTAATTATTACTGTTAAATAATTATTTTTGCAATATACTACCAGTACAAATAATATATGATAATAATAACAATTAATTACTATACTAATTATTATAACCAACATTATTATTATTATACTTATACTATTATTATTATTGTTATATTACAGATATAATAGATTTTTGGCAATAATACAATAATTAAGTATATTAGTAATATATTAATATATTGAATATAATAATAATAATAATATAATAATATAATAATATAATAATAATAATAATAAAATAATAATATAATAATAATAATTATAATAATATTCAAATGTACCAAAATTCTTTATATCTCACTTTTATCATCATTATTGTTATGATTAATACAATTCTGGTAATATTATCATTATTACCCTAATAATTGCGAAATCACCAAAAAATCGAAAAAAGTCATTTGGAGTATACTCTCAAAGGCTATATTTCAGCTAGATTTTGCGCTTTTTCGACTTTTGGGAATGTTTTCTTATACCTTTTTTAGTATTATTATGGACACAATTCCTCTATTATCATATCGTTATCATGATTATATCATATTATAGTTATCATATCATTATCATCATTATCATCATTATCATCATATAATTCATTATTGCAATATTATCATCATTATTGCAATTGTTATCATATTATTGCAATTATTGATTATTATATATTTTGCAATATACTAATAACACAGCAATAATAATAGTAATAACAATAAAATAACAATAATAACGATTTTAAATAATTATTATAGATTGCATTATCTTAATTAGTATCGTTATTACTGTAATTATTACTTTATATAATAATTATTTTTGCAATTATACTACCATACAAATAATAATAAATAAATAATACAATATAATATAATAACAATTATACACCTAGCATTATTATTATTATACTTTATCTATTATTATTATTGTTATTATTAAGATATAATAGATTTTTTGCAATAATATAATAATTAAATAATAGTAATAATAATAATAATAATAATAATAATAATAATAATAATAATATAATAATAATAATATATAATAATAATAATAAATAATATAATGTAATAATATAATTTTAATAAATTTTCAAATGTTACCAAAATTCTTTATTCTCACTTTTATCATCATTATTGTTATGATTAAAAACAATTCTGGTAATTATTATCATTATTACCCTAATAATTGCCGAAATTCCAAAGAAATCGAAAAAACGTCATTTTGGAGTATACTCTCAATAGTATATTTCGCTAGATTTTGCCGCTTTTTCGACTTTTGGGAATGTTTTTCTATACCTTTTTATATTATATATGGACACATTCCTCTTATTATCATCATCGTTATCATGATTATCATCATTATTATCGTTATCACACATATCATATTCATATTATCATCATCATTATCATCATTATTGCAATATATTATCATCATTATTGCAATTGTTATCATTATTATTGCAATTATGGAGTTTAGTAAAATATTTTTGCAATAATACTAATAACCACAACATAATATAGTAATAACAATAATAAGAACAAGAATAACGATTTTTATAATAATATTCTAGCATATCTAATAGTATCGTATACTGTAATTATTACGTTTAATAATTATTTTTTGCGTAAATTATACTACAGTACAACTAATAATAATGAGAATAAGAACAATAATGAATACTACTAACAATATTATAACACTAGATGATTACTAATTATACTATATACTTATTATTATTATTGTTATTATTACAGATATAATTAGATTTTTGGCATAATACTAATAATCTAAGATAATAGTAATAATGATACTAATCATAATAATAATAATAAAATAATATAATAATGATAATAATAATAATTTTAATAATATTCAATGTTTACCCAAAATTCTCTTATTCCACTTTTATCATCATTATTGGTATGATTAAGAAACTACTGTAACATTATCATTATTACCCTAATAATGCCGAAATCACAAAGACAAATCGAAAAAACGTCATTTGGGTATACTCCAAAGGCTATATTTCGCTAGATTTGTCCCGACTTTTTCGACTTTTGGGAATGTTTTTCTTAATACCTTTTTTATTATATAGGACACAATTCCTTCTTATTATCACCATCGTTATATAGTATCATATTATTATCTTATCATCATCATTATCTATCATTATCATCATTATCATCATCATTATCATCATGATGGCAAAAATATTTATCAATCATTATTGCAAGTGTTCTCATAATTGCAATTATTGGAGTATAGTATATATTTTGCCTAATACAATAATCCACAACAATACATAATAGTCATAACAATAATATAACAATATAACGATTTTATAATAATTATTATAGCATTATCTTAATAGTCTCGTATACTGTAATATTACTGTTATTAATATTATTTTTGCAATGATACTACCAGTACAATAATAAATAATGATAATAATAACAATAATAATACTAAGAAAATATTATACCACTAGCATATGATGAGCTATACTTATCTATTATTATTATTGTTATTATAAGATTATAATAGATTTTTTGGCAAGATACGATGAATAAGATAATAGTCATAATAATATAATAATAATAATAAAATAATATAATACTAATAATAATATAATAATAATAATAATTATTAATAATAAAAATAATGTAAATAATAAATAATTTTAATTAATATTCAAGGTTAACCAAAATCTCAGTTATTCTCACTTGTAATAAGCATTATGGTTAGGATTAATACAATTCGGGTAACGTATTATCAGTATACCCTAAATAATGCCGAAATCCACAAAGAAATCGAAAAAACGTCATTTTGGAGTATACTCTCAACAAGGATATATTTCGCTCGATTTGCCGCTTGTTCGACTTTTGGGAAATTGTTTTTCTTATACCTTTTTTATATTATAATGGACACAATTCCTCTTATATCATCATCGTATCATGATTATCATCTTATTATCCGTTATCATCTATGTATATGTGTATGTGTATATCAGAGACATCATGATCATCATCATTATCATCTGTATGACAATTATATATCATATTGCAATGTTCATTACTATTGCATATTTGAGTTATAGATATATTTTGAAAATAATACTAATGAAACCCAACAATAATAATAGTAATAAAATAATAATAACAATAATAACGATTTTATAATAATTATTTATAGCATTATCTTAATTAGTATCGTTATTACTGTAATTATTACTGTTATAATAATTATTTTTGCAATTATACTACCAGTACAAATAATAATAATGATAATAATAACAATAATAATACTAATAACAATATTATAACCACTAGCATTATTATATTATACTTATACTTTTATTATTATTGTTATTATTACAGATATAATAGATTTTTGGCAATAATACTAATAATTAAGATGATAGTAATAATAATAATAATAATAATAATAATAATAATAATAATAATGATAATAATAATAATTTTAATAATATTCAAATGTTACCAAAATTCTCTTTATTCTCACTTTTTCATATTGTTATGATAATACAATTCTGGTAATTTATCATATTTACCCTAATAATTCCGAAAACCAAAGAAATCGAAAAAACGCTTTTTTTTGGAGTTATACTTAAAAGGTATATTTCGCTTGATTTTGCTTTTACTTTTGGAATTTATTCATATACCTTTTTATTATTATATATAACAATTCTCTATTATCATCATTATCATTTATCATCATATTACTTATCATCATTATTATTATTATCATCATTATTCATCATTATATCATTATTTAATTTTTATATATTCAATTGTTATCAATATTATTACAATAATGAAGTAATAGTATAATTTTCAATAAATATTATTAACAACATAATTAGTATTACTAATAATATATATAAAATTTTATATAATTATTAATAATTTATTAATAGTATTATACATAATATTACTATAAATAATAATATTTTGCAATTATACTACATAAATAATAATATATAATTATACAATAATAATATATTTAAATATTATAACCACTAGATTATTATTAATATACTATAATTAATATATATTAATATACAGATAATAATAATTTTTGAAAATAATAATAAAATAATAGTAATAATAATAATAATATAATAATAATAATAATAAAAATAAATTAAAAATTCCTTATTACTATAATATAATATTAATATATAAATATAATTTATATATAAAATTTAAATTCCAAAATTCTCAATATATAATCAAACTTTTGATATTTAAAAGGTATTTATAATTTGCGTATTTTTCATTTTACCTAATCTTCTAATCATTAATAAATGAAAACTATTTTAATTACTTAAGGTTATTCATAGATTTTCGTTTTTCATTTGAATTTCATTATCTTTATCATTATATATTATTGCAATTTTTATCATATTTGCATGTTATCATTTATTGAATTATTATATTATTTATTATCATAATATCATATTATCACAAAATAAAATTATTACATATAATAATTATATAATATTTATTAATTATTATAGCATATTTGCAATTAATATTATTATTCAAATATTATGTATAAAAATATTCAATAATAACTATTATATAATAATAATTTAATAATAATAATAAATAATATTATAATAATAATAATAATAATAATAATAATAATAATAATAAATGATAATAATAATAATAATTTTAATAATATTCAAATGTTATCAAAATTCTCTTTATTCTCACTTTTATCATCAGTATTGTTATGATTAATACAATTCTGGTAATTATTATCATTATTACCCTAATAATTGCCGAAATCACCAAAGAAATCGAAAAAACGTCATTTTGGAGTATACTCTCAAAAGGCTATATTTCGCTAGATTTTGCCGCTTTTTCGACTTTGGGAATGTTTTTCTTATACCTTTTTTATATTATATATGGACACATCCTTTATTACATCATCTTATCATGTTATCATCATTTTATCGTTATCATCATCATTATCATCATTATCAAAAATATTCACATCATTTTAAATTAAAAATTATCTCATTTGCAATTGTTATCATTATTATTGCAATTATTGAGTTATAGTATATTTTGCAATAATACAATAACCAAAAATAATAATAGTAATAAAAAATAAAAACAATTAACGATTTTTAAATTATATAGCATTATTTTAATTAGTATCTTTATTACTGAATTATACGTTAAATAATTATTTTTGAAATTTATATACAGTAAAAATAATAAATGAAAATAAAACAATTAAAAACTAATAACAATATATAACCACAGATTATTAATTATACTATATTTTTATTATTTTGTTTTTATTACAGATTAATGTTTTTTTGGCAAAAATACAAATAAAAGGATAAAGAAATAAAAAAATAATAATAATAAAAAAATAATTAAAAATTAATAATAAAAAAAAATAATAATAAAAAAATTTAAAAAAAAAAATAATTTTAAAAATATTAATGTTACCAAAATTCTCTTATTCTCACTTTTTATATCATTATTGTTAGATTAATACAATTTGGAAATTTTATTATCATTTTACCAATAATTCCCGAAATCACCAAAAAAATCGAAAAAACGTCATTTTGGAGTATACTCTCAAAAGGCTATATTTGCTAGATTTTCCCGTTTTTTCGATTTTTGGGGAAGTTTTTTTTTTTTTTATATTATATGGGGGAACA
>NW_023650177.1:0-6096 GCF_015228065.2 Penaeus monodon | reverse complement strand
AGAATAATATAATATATATATTTTTAATATAATTATATTTTATATTATATATATATAATATATTCATATTTACATAAATAGGAAATAAAAAAAATTTTATTACTATTGTTTTTATTATTTTTGTTGTTCTTATTATTATCACATCATCATCATTATATTCTTATTTTTCCCTTTTTTATTATTTTTATTATTATTATTATTTTTATTATTTTTTATTATTATTATTATTATCATTTTTAAAATTTTAAAGCTGTATAGGTAGAAAGATAGGGATAGGTGTGGGGTATGAAATGATATGTATGGGGGAGTTTAAAATATATGTACTAATATATAATGAAAGGAAAGCCTTTTTTTACAAGTATATATACATACATAGATTCATAGACACCCACCTTTTTATTTGCTTATCTACCCATCCATTATATATTAAAACGATAATAAAAAAATAAAAGATTTTTTATTATAATATTATTATTAAATTTTTGGGATATTATTAATAACAATTTGTAAAAATAAAAAAAATGTATATAATAGGAAAAAAAAGTATAAAAGAAGAAAAAAAAAACAAAAAAATAATAAAAGAAGAAAAAAAATAAAGAGAAAGGAAGAGAATAAGGGGGAAAAAATATATAGAAAATAAAAAAGATATTAATAAAGGAAAGAGAAGATTATAAATTAAAAATATAATTAAAGATAAAATATATATATAATTATAATATATACATTTACAAACAGAATATACATGGGTAAATATTAAAAACACACAAAAAAATTTAAAAAGATATATAAAAGAGAAAAGATATATGGGTAATTTTAAAATATATATGATAATATATATTAAAACAATACACACAGGGACAGACAGACATACAAATAATATTAAAAAGAGAAAAATTAATATTTGAAGAGTAAAAGTAAAAATTTTATATTATAAAGAAACAAAACACACACACAAATATATAATGATAAAATATATAATATAAAAGATATAAGATATAATAATAATATAGAAATATATAAGATAGGAATATTTTAAAAATAAAACGTTATATTAGAATATATATATAAAATAGATATAAATAGATAGGATTTATAATTTTACATAAATAATAAATATATATTGTGGGTGTGGGTTTTAGTTTTAGATATAGATATATATATATATAAATTTGAATTTTAATATATGATAAATATAGATATAAATAATTAAATATAATAAAAAGAGATATAAAAAATAGAGATATATTATATTATATATATATGGTATTTACCCCCACACACACACACACACACACCAAAAAACACACACACACACACACAAACACCCCACACACACACACACACACCACACACACCCCACAAAGCACCGCACACAAAACACAAACACAAACACACACACACAACACACACCCCACACACCCACACACACAACACACCCACACACACAATTTTAAATAGAGAATTAGATAAAAGATATAGAATATATATATATACAACACCACACACACCACACACACCCAAAACACCACACCAACACAATTTTATAAAATAATTACAATTTTAGATATAATAGATATATATTTATATAGATAATATAGTATAGATATAAAAAGGGAGATGAAAATAATATATAGATATATAATAAAATATTTTAATATATAGAAAATTTTATATATTATATATTTTATATAAAAAAAAATTAAACTAAAAAATTTTTATATATATATATATATATTTTAAAATATAATATTCATAATCTATTTAGATACACGCATAATATTATACAAAAACTATATAATTTTATATATTATAATTATTAATATATATAATATTTTAATTTTTAAAATATATATATTACATACTTAATATATTGTGTGTGTGGTGGTGTGTGGTGTTTACTGTGTGTTTGTGTGGTATTTGTGTGGTGCGTGTGTGTATGTGTGTGTGTGGGGTGTGTTTTTGGGTGTTTTTTTTTTGTGTGGGGGTTGTGTGGGGTTGTGTGTGTGTGTGTGTTGTGTACGTGTGTGTGGTGGGTTTGGGGGTGTGGGGGGTGGTGTTTTTGTGTGCGTGTGTGTTTTGTGGTCGGGTGTGCACATTTCCCATAAGAAAAATACAAAAAGCACACCACAAACAATATAAAAATTTCAACTTTCTCTCTTCTTAACACAATAACAAACCAGGGGAATAAAATAATAATATATATATATATATAATATATATTAATATTATATATAAAATATATATTCAATAAATGTGGACACTCCCCACAAACACACACCACACACACACACACACACCCCACACTAATAAAATTTTATATATATAATATATATAATATATATATATTAAAATATAATATATATATAATATATACATATACACATCTATATATAATATATAAAATTTATATTTTATATATTTTAAATTTTATATATATATATATATATATTTTATTTTATATATATATATAAAATATTGTGTTTGTGTGTATTGTGTGTGTGTGTGTAGGGGACATTTGGATATATATACAATATGTATATAATATAAAAATTTTAAATATATATATTATTATATATATATATATTATATTATATATGTGGGTGTGTATTATATATAATAAAATATTTTAATATATATATTATATATTTTCAAATAATTAATTATATATATAATATATATATGCGGGGTGGTGTGTTTTTTGTGTGTGTTGCCATACATTTTTTCTGAATTTTAAATTATATATTTTATATAATATAATATTATATTAAAATTTTAATATATATTTATATTTTATATATAATGTGTATAGTATATAAAATATATAAAATATATATATTATATTATATTTATATAATATATTATATTAAAATATTATATATGTGGTGTGTGGGGTGTGTGTGTGTGGTGTGTGTTTGTGGGGGGAGTGTCCACCCAATTTATTGATTATATATATTTATATATAATATATACTATAAAAATATCTATATAATATATATCATTATTATATATTCCGTGTGTTTGTTATCTGTGTAAAAAAGAGAGAGAAAAAGTTGATAATTATTATATTGTTGTGTGTGTGTGCTTTTTTATTTTTTCTTATGTGAATTGTGCACACCCCGACACACAGAAAACCACACACGCCCCAAATACACACACACACCCCCCCCCCCCAAAAGCCCACACACCACCCCCGTACAAAACACACACACACCCCAATCCACACACACCCACAACACAAACCACACCAAACACACCCCCCACACAAAACACATACACACACGCACCACACAAATACCACAAAAACACACCCGAAAACACACACACACCACCCCCAAAAAACACACATATATATATGTATGTATATATATATTTTAATTATAATAATCTATATATATTAATATATATATAATATATATATTATAAAAGTTATTTGTATAATATAAAAGGGCGGGAAATCTAAATAGATATATGAATAATATATTAATATATAAAATATATATATATAATATTATAATAAATATTATATATATATATATATCATATATTTTAATTATATATTAAAATATTTTATTATATATTATATATATATATAATATTATAAAAATATCCCTATATTATATTCCCTTATATTATATATTCTATTTATCATATATTATATTTTAAAATTATATATTTGGGGTTGGTGTGGTGTTTTGGGTGTGGTGTGTGTGTGTGTGTGTATGTATATTTTATTTTTATTTTATTATTATCTAATATTTATTTTGTGTGTGGTGGGGTGTGTTGTGTGTCTGTGTGTGTGTGTGTGTGTGTGGTTTTGTGTGTGTGGGGTGTGTGTGTTTTGTGTGTTGTGTGTGTGTGGGGTGGGGAAAAAAAATATCCTATATATATATATATATATCTATATTTATCTATTTTATATCTCTTTTTAAAATTATACCCTTATTATCTTATATTTTTCCCCACCCATCAAAAAATATTATTTTCTATATTATATATTATATATATCTATATTATATACAAACCCACATATTATTGTTATTATTTATTTAAAATATATTATATATATATATATATATCTATATATAATTTTCCTATTTAATATAACGTTATATATATTTATTATATACTATTTATATATTTACTTAATTTAAAAATATACCTCAAATATCTATATATATATTTTATATTATCATCTATTTATTTGTTGTGTGTGTGTGTGTTTTTTATATTAAAATTTCTAAAATTTCTCTATTTTAATTTATAAAATTTATATTCTCTCTCATTTTATTTGTATGTATGTCTGTCCTGTGTGTTTGTTTCTATTTTTCCTATTAAAATTTTTCCACTTATCTTTCTTCTTTTCTTTTTATATATATTATGTGTGTTATATATATATTATAAATGTATATATCTGTTTGTAAATTATATATATAAAATTATATAATATATATATATATTAAAATATATATATATATATTATATATATATATAATTATAATTATTTTCCCTATATATATATATTCTATATAATATTTATATATTTTATATATATTTTCCCATTATATATAAAATTTAAAATTTTTTTTTTACTATTGTTTTTAATAATATAAAAAACCAAATAATAATAATATTATAATAATAATCATTTTTTTTTTATTTCGTTTTAAATTTAATAATGGATGGGTAGATAAGCAAATAAATGGGTTTGTGTCTATGAATTTGTATGTATATATACTTGAAAAAAGTTATCCCTTTACATATATATTTAGTACATATTTTATAAACCCCACAACATATACTTTACATACACACACCTTTTCCTCTATCTTTTCCCATACAGTTTTAAAAATTTTTAAAAATGATAAAAATAAAAATAATAATAATAATAATAATAATAATAATAAAAATAAAAATAAAAGAATAATAAGAATAATAATGATGATGATGTATAATAATAAGAACAACAAAAATAAAAATAACAATAGTAAAAACATTTTTTTTTTTACCTATTTATGTAAATATGAATATTTTATATATTATAATAAAATATATATATAATATAAAAATATATATATATTATATGTATACTAAAAATATACATTAGTATAACTACTTTACATACATATAAAAAAAAAATAATAAATAAAAAATATATTATTATATATATTTTATATATTATATAAAATTTTATATATGTATATAATATATATATATTATATATATATATTTTAACATAAAAATATATATTATATATTTTATATATAAAATATAATATAAAATATATTTTTATGTTATATATATAAAATCCCTATTTCCTATATATATATTTTTTTTTATATTATATATATATTTTATTAATATTATATATTTTATATATTTCCTCCCGTTATATTTTCTTTTTTGTGTTCCCTTTTTATATTTATGTTGTTATTTTATTATTATCATATATTTTATATTTTTTATTATATATTTTTTTTTTAATTTGCCATACATAACTCCCCTATTTTTTTTTTAATATATAATTATAATATATATTTATATATATCTTTATATATCTATATTTTTATATCCATTTATAAAATCTTATCTTATTTTCTATATTTTATCTTATTATTCCTATATCTATTTTTTTAATTTTTTTTATTTTATGTAAAATATACCTCTTTTAATTCTAATATTATATTTATATATTTACTGTCTTTATACTAATTTCTGAGTATATAAAATTATATATTATAAAAAATAGATTATAGATAAAATTTATCTTTTTTTCCCAAAATTTTTCTTTCTATTTATATATTCTCTATCTATATAATTTCATATATCCCCCCTATTATACTCTATAATTTTATATTATTATATACATATAAAACCTTTATTTTAAATTATATTGCCTCTATTCTCTCTAATTATATTCCCCTTTTCCTTCTTTTATATCTCTTCTTTTTTTTCCCCTGTTTTTGGGTGTGTGTGGTGTTTTGTGTGTGTCTTTCTGTGTTCTTGTTTCTCTGTCTCTTTCTAACCCTCTCTTTTTCCCCTATTTCTTCTCTCTACTCTCTCTCTCTCTTCCTTTTTTTCCTCTCTTTCTTCCCCCTT
>NW_023650176.1:5000-6096 GCF_015228065.2 Penaeus monodon | reverse complement strand
ATTTAAAACCTTTAAAATTAAAATTTTTTTTTTGTTAAATATAAAAAAAACAAAGGGTTCAAAAAAAGGGCAAAAACCCATATTATTTGGGTATTTTATAGGGGTAAAAATTAAAATAAAAAAAACAAGGAAAAAAAAAAAAAAAAAAAAAGAAATGATATAAAATATAGAAAAATTATAAGATATAAATTATAATAAATAAAAAATAATATAAAAATTTTAAAATTATATATAAAATATATAATATATAAATATATATAAATTAATTTAATAAAGAATTTTTTATATTTTTAATATATATATAAATATTAATAAAATTATATATACTATTAAAATATATTTTATATTTTAAAATATTTTTATAATATATAGTAAAATTATAATAAATATTTTTAATATTTTTATATATAGATTTTCTAAATATATATAATATAAGGTATCTATAATATATGTATTTATATATATAAATATATTTAGATATAAATATATATAAATTTTTTTTAAAATTATATAGTATATAATATATATATTTATATAATATTATATTTATTATATATATATATTTTTATTTTAATATAAAATATAATATTTTTATTAATTTTAAAATTATAAGATATAGTTTATTAAAAATATATATAAAATCTATTATATATATAATATATAAAATATATTATATAAATATAAATTTTATATATATAAAATTTTTATATTTATACAATAAATTTAAAACCATATATTTTTTAAAATTTTTAAAATTTTATTTTTATTTTTATTTTTATTTTTATAAATATTATTTATATTATTTTTTTTATTTTTTTAATTTTGTATTTATTATTTATATTTTGGATTTTTTTTTTTATATATTTTTTTTTTTTTAAAAAATTTTTTTATTTTTTTATCCAAATTTTTTATATTTTTTTTTTAATTTTTTTTTTTTTTTCTTTTTTTTTTTTTTTTTTTTTATTTCCCTTTTCTTTTTTTTTTGTTCCCCCCCAAAAAAACCTGAAAATAACTGGGGGTTGGGCCCCTTTTCTAATTTTTTTTCCCCCCCAAAAAAAATTTCCGTGGCCCCCAAAAAGGTTCTTTTCCCGCCCCC
>NW_023650175.1:5000-6096 GCF_015228065.2 Penaeus monodon | reverse complement strand
ACAGGCAGTAACGCGTGTATACAGGTCGAACACTGAACAGCTCCAAGAGGCACCGAACACCACAGGTCCAGAACACCAGGAGAGGAAACGCCAAGTGGCGAGGCAGGGCACGAAGTAAAGACACGATGACAGTCTTTCCTTTATTTACACAAGTTATTTACCCGTACACTTTTCTATAGGCACAATACAGGGGGGAAACCAGCATGTCACACAGCACAATACAGCTTATAACAGGGCAACACCAGGTTTATCTCAGGTCACAAGGGCACACACGAGGTCTTCACAGGAGCAGCACCCAACTGTATCTCTCTCTAGGCTTGTTCCTCCGCTCACAGCCAGCTGCGTCATGTTTGCCCAGGTCCCTTCATGTTAACACATATTTCGCACAGAGACAAAGACCCACTGGCGTAGCATTATTATTATTACTAATATTATTATTATTTTCTTTTATTATTATTATTATTATTATTATTATTATTATTATTATTACTATTATTATTATTATCATTATTATTATTATAAATATATTATTCTATTACTATTAGTCGTAGTATATATAACTTTAATTATTACTATATATTGCCAAAAAATAGATTATAACTGTAATATATAATAATAATAATAATAATAATAATAATAATAATAATAATAATAATAATAGTAATAATAATAATAATAATAATAAGGTATAATAATGATAATAATACAAATCGTTATGATATTGTTATTAATATATACAAATCGTTATGATATTATATTATTTATTTTCACTGGTAGTATAATGCAAAAATAATTGTCATAACAGTAAAAATTACAGTAATAACGATATTAACTCAAATAATGATATAAATGATCATTATAAAATCGTTATTGTTATTATTATTGTTATTACTGTTACGCCAGTGGGTCTTTCTCTCTGTGCGAAACATGTGTTAACATGAAAAGGATGACCTAGGCATGAGTTAACATGAAGGGACCTGGACAAACATGACACAGCTGGCTGTATGCGGAGGAGCGGAGGAACAAGCTGGGAGACGCAGTTGGGTGCTGCTCCTGTGAAGACCTCGTGTGTGCCCTTGTGACCTAAGACAAACCT
>NW_023650174.1:0-6097 GCF_015228065.2 Penaeus monodon | reverse complement strand
GGGGGGGGGGGGAGAGAGAGAGGGGAGAGGGGAGAGGGAGGGGGGGGGGGGGGGGGGGGGGGGGGGGGGGGGGGGGGGGGGGGGGGGGGGGGGGGGGGGGGGGGGGGGGGGGGGGGGGAGAGGAAAAAGGGGGGGGAGGGGGAAAGGGGGGGAGGGGGAGAGGAAAGAAAAAAGGGGAGAGAAAAGAGGAGAGAGAAAAAGAGAGAGAAAAAGGAGGAGAGAAAAGGAGGGAGAGAGAGAGAGAGGGAGAGAAAAGAGAGAAGAGAGAGAAAAGAGAGAAAAAGAGAGAGAGAGAGAGAGGAGATAGATAATAGAAAAAAGGATAGATAGATAATGGGTTTAACTGACGTAAAATACATATTTTTTTTTTATTAGTGGTATAGGCATCAGAATACAAAAGTCAAATGCATAGGCACTAAGTATTAAAAAGACATTAACAAATATTCCTTAGGAAATCTGAAATATTGCTTTGCTAGTTTTGTTTTTGTAGTCCACCTTATACTTAAATTTTTGATAAAATTTTGGCCTGAAGTGGCTGCCCTGTAATTCAAAAATGTCTGACATGGAACAAAAAATCTAGCGTAATTTAAAGGGGTGTTCCCCTGCGTAAATCTCTTTTTGCACCTAAGAACCTTTTTCCAAAAAAACGTTACGGCAAATCCTCACACCTTCATTCCAAATTAAAATTGGTTTTTGCGAAAGTCTGTAAATTTTGAGAGAAAACATTTGCTTACTATGCAAAAATACTTCCTCTCTTTTGCTGCCATTCTCTTGCTAACAATTTCCATACACATTCGAAAGATCAGGTGTTAAAATGCTGAAGGATCTCAAATAGAATGAACGAACAAAATATTAGGAAGAAAAAGAAAAAAGAAAGAAGGAAAGAAAGAAAGAAAAAAAAAAAAGACGGATTCTCAGCGTGTCTTCTTCGAAGCTATGATGCAAGAGTGTTGTTTGTCAGTCGCTCATCGGTAGGAATATTAGAGACCTTTATTCAGACGAGTTTTTATTTTTGCTCTTTCTATGTATCGTCATTGCGATTATTACTGTTTTTTATCAATCCCATTACCGCTGTATTATTATTATTTTTTATTATTATTATTTTTATTATTATTATTATATGTTTTTTTTATTATGCATTTTTATCTTTTCTTCTCGTCGTCTTCGTTGTCACTGTTAATAATAATAATAATAATAATAATAATAATAATAATAATAATAATAATAATAATAATAATAATAATAATAATAATAATAATAATAATAATAATAATTATAATAATAACAATAATAATAATAATAGCAATAATAATAATAATAATAATAATAATAATATAATAAATAATAATAATAATAATAATAAAATTAATAATAATAAAAATAATAATAATTAAATAATAAAATAACAAAATAATATAATTAATAATAATATAATAATAATAATAAAAATATAATAATAATAATAATAATAATAATAATAATAATAATAATAATAATAATAATAATAATAATAATGATAATAATAATAATAATAATAATAATAATAATAAAATAATAATGATGATGATGGTATGGTGATGATAATAATAGTGTTGTTATCATTATTGTTGTCATTATCATTATCATTATAATTATTATTCTTAATTATTATTATTATTATTATATTATTAGTAGTATTATTATCATTGTTATTATTATTGTTATTATTATTATTATTATTATTTATTATTAATATTATTATTATTATTATCTTTATTAATATTGTTACTACTACTACTACTACTCGTCGGACTCAAGACTGCCACGACGGCAATCTGAGTTCGAGGGTTCGAGTCCACCGCCCGCCGCGTTGTTCCCTTGGGCAAGGAATTCTACCTTTGAATGCCTACCTAGCAATGGGTGGCAAGCCAGCCCAAGTCAAGTGCTGGTCCCAAGCCCGGATAAATAGAGAGAATGATTACCAAAAAAGGTGACCACCGCACTCTCCGTGGAAAGGACTGGTGACCTACACGTACTCACTCAAGAGCATCACAACATGAAAAACTATAATAAGATCATGCTGTGACCACGGCGCTCAAACATGAGCCTATACGTTGAAAAAAAAAAAATACTACTACTATACTACCACTACTACTACTACTACTACTACTTCGACTATATATTATTATCCTGAATCATCACCATTGTTATTTTTATTATATAACCAATTATCGTAATATATCAAATATCATTATAGTAGGGAAGCGAGAGGGCTGATGTAGCGGCTAAAAGGGGTCAGAAGAACTGGGGAGCGAAGAGGCGTAGCCGAGCGGGAAAAGGGAAAGGTCGAGGGAAAATTTCCACGAACCTCGTTAATGTTGGAGGAGGAGAGTGAGAGGGAAAGAGGAGCACCTTTTTTCGTGGAACTTCCATGGATCCCTCTTGTAATAGTGATAATAATTATCACCGTCTCCATACAACCATATAACCTTATTCATCATGTTCCATGTTAAGCATATTTAAAGTCTTGTATCGAACTAAGAAATCTTGGAGACTGTATCAATATTAAGGAACATGCAGGAATTTGTACAGTGCTTGGTTAACGTGTTAGTGTTCTTGAAAATACCTTTATAATTTGTAGTCATGAATACTAGTTTCTTCTAATGAGAATTTTTCACCTAAAAGTGCCATATTGGCAATTATTACCGAATAGTTATATCAATACTTTAGAATTCAAAAATCCGTTCTACTTGCCTTTGGGTCTAGCAAACTCATGAAAGATTCTATCTAGGATCATTGTCGGTCCACCATACCCTGAAGATAATAATATATATTACAATTACACCAAACTGGGAAACAAACATAGCGGATTTAACGTAAGACACCATTTCATATATTGCTGTTCAAACTCACTCAGATAAAAAGATTCAGAAGGAAAAGACATAGAAGAGACATCCTCCTTGAAATGAAAGCTACTGAAAGTCACGAGTGGGAAATGTGAAAAGATACATCCTCTCCGCCACGAATTGCTGAAGTCCCGAAGATAGCAGGAGAGAAATGCAACTCGGAATAAAAGAAAGTTTACAAGACGTGCATGACCGCAATAAAGATCGCAGCAGCTGACCGCATTCGAGGGAAAACCAGATTTTCTTTTAAGTGCATTGTCACTATCTCTATCTCCACCTCTGTCTGGATCTATCTACACACGCGTATATATTATGTGAATAATATTATACTATCTGTTTGTTTATCTGTCTGTCTGTCTATACATCATGTATGTAACCACATTATTTTATAGCAGCTCGAGCTTGTGCAGACCTCTATAGGCTAGTATCAACTAATTAATTCAAAGTAATATCTAGACATTCGTCCCCCATTCACGTTCAAGTCTCATTATCCTTATGATTTACCTTTGAACATAATGTGCAAACACAAACCATATTTCGTCCCTTGCCTCTTGAATTCCTTTGTTGGAAACGAAATACACTTTGTAGAATTAAGACTCCATTTCCAAGTTACAGAGACGGTTTATACACACGATCATGATGATCAGAGGATGTTTAGGAAGGTAATCGCGGTGGTAGCGGGAGGGTGGAGGGGGAGGGGAGAAGACACCCTGGGCCAATGGAAAGAGTTACTGGTAGAGACGCTCGAAGTGTAGATTCTAAATGGCTACAGTGTTGAGTTGCTGGACCGGTCAGACAGGGTGTTTCATACAAGACAAGGAGAGAGGAAGAGGGTCGCTTCCTCGAGGTACGTTAAGCTTAGGAGGTTAAGCAGAATCCAGTCACTACGGCCTGTCAATGTCGAAGACATCATGCTTTGTGTGAGGTCTGGCCAGTATACGGACACACAAACACAAAACAACAACACAGGCACACAAAAGCCCAATAAATGCAAACGCAAAACTTCGTCGATATCAGCCTCTACTTCAAATACCATCGGTTGCTAATCTCGATATAGAGTTTACGTTGTCAAATTCTTTAGCCTTCTTATTACTTTCACCATTAACCGTTGATAATATAATTCACGCACATAATCCTATTATAATTATAGTGGTGATTGTTAATGCCTTGTAGTACACCACGAACATCATCTGGTGTACATTATCATCGTGTCATCATCACCTCGCTATATTTACAAACCATTGCAGATTGATAAGGTCTTATTAATGCATAAGCTCATCATGTAATATTCAAAAGAGAAAAAGTCTAGCACCGTGGATCAAGATAAGCAGTAATTAATTAATCATCCATGTGAAATTTTATCTCGGCGATTCCAGAATATAGTAATCCTTCAATTGAGATTGGAAGAAAAAAAAGGTTATGCGCCTTTGGGTACTGTTTCAGTTACCTAGTCATTATTTACTTCCCCCCCCATGGGGGTTTTTATGTATGGTATTGTTTCTGTCTACATTCGCTTGTTGTACAAGGACACACGCAAACTGGATGTGATAAATAAACATACGAATATCAAAAGAACGCTGAAAAGTTCTGAACTTATGAATAAAATAATTGATATGAAGAGCTAATCTGCATACCTGTCAATTTGTTATCTATCAGGTTTTATTAATCTATCTCCTGTATGAAAAACTCGATTAGTGAAGAAGAATAATGAAAAGGAAATGGATCATATACAATTACATAAGCACGATAAATAAATAAAGTAAACTGATTGAATGTAATCGATTATCGCCAATGAATTTCATATGATGACATGGATTTTCCTCCTGAATATATTAATGTTTAAAATACTCTCTCAACATATAATATTCACTCTAAGTGCGAGTCCCTACACGAGACAATAATATCAATTAGACATGATCAAGGACGGCCTTTATTAACGTTCATACTCGTGAGGAAATTACAATACGTCAAAATGAGCAAATTATTCACGTGAAATTAATTGGATAATTGGAACTGTAAGGTCAATTTACTGAGCATCGCCAGTCCCAAAGTAAGGGGATTAAGCGGCGTATGAGGGAAGAGGAAAAGAAGGAAATGGGCAATAAGAATTGGCAAGAAAAATCATGAAACTTGGGGGATACGATAAAGAAAGGAACATGGGTAAAAACGCAGGGCACAATCAAGTCTGACATACACAACACACAAACACACACACACACACAACACCCACACAAAAAACCACACACACACACACACACACTCCAAAACACAATAAATAAAAAAAAAAAAAAATAAAGTAAAATATAAAAAAAAAATAAAAAAAAAAAAAAAAAAGCAAAAGAAAAAAATAAATTTTAAAAAAAAAATATAAAAAAAAAAAAAAAAAAAAAATTACAAAACCCACACACAACACACACACAAAAAAGAAAAAAAAATAAAATATAAATATAAATAATATATAAATAATATGCAAAAAAAAAATAAAATTATATAAATAATAGGGGGGAAAGAAAAATAAAAAAAAAAAAAAAAAAACAACAACAAAAAAACAATACACACCACACACACACACACACACACCACACACACAACAAAACCCACACACACAAAAAAATAAAATAAAAAAATAATATAACACACAACACACACACACACACAACACACACACACACACAAAAATAAAAAAAATAAAAAAAAAAAAAAAAAAAATAATAAAAAATAAATAAAAAAAAGGGGCACACACACACACACACACCACACACACACACACTCACACACACCCACACACACACACACACACACACACCCACACAACACACACAAACACGCCCACACACACACCCCACACAAACAACACACCAACACACACACAACACACAAAACCCCAAATTATAATAGAAAAAAAAAAACAAAAAAAATTTTATAAAAAAAATAAAAAATAAAAAAAAAAAACACACACACACACACACACACACCCACCCCACACACACACACACAACCACCATTATATTATAATATATATATAATAATATAATTATATATATATATGCACAACACACACACACCCCAACACAATCACAAACACACCACACACACACCCCAAACACAAACACACACACACACACACACACCACACACAATACACACAGACACACAGAAACACACACACACACAAAAACACACAAACACCCCCACCAACACACACCCCACAC